>NW_005843086.1:199955-219228 GCF_000455745.1 Alligator sinensis
CCTGTGGGACCCCACTGCCCACACCCTTCCAGGTCGAAAATGACCCATCCACCATGACTCTCTGGGTGCGAACCTCTCGCCAATTCTCCACCCACCGGACTGTGTAGTCATCCAAGTCACAGCCTCTTAACTTGTTCACCAGTATGGGGTGGGATACCGTATCGAAGGCCTTCCTGAAGTCTAAGTATACGACATCCACCCCTCCTCCTGTTTCCAGGCGTTTCGTAACCTGGTCATAAAAGGAAACTAGATTGGTCAGGCACGATCTGCCTGCCACGAACCCGTGCTGGTTTCCCCTCAGCATAACTTGTCCTGCCGGGCTCTCACAAATGTGAGCCTTGATAATTTTTTCAAAGACTTTGCCAAGGATGGAGGTGAGACTGACTGGCCTATAGTTGCCCGGGTCCTCCTTCCTCCCCTTCTTGAAAATGGGGACCACATTGGCCCTTTTCCAGTCCTCCGGGACTTGGCCCGTGCGCCACGAGCTTTCAAATATTCCCACTAGTGGCTCTGCAATGATGTCGGCCAGTGCCTTCAGCACCCTCGGATGGAGCTCATCCGGGCCTGCCGACTTAAAGGCATCCAGTTCTTCCAAGTGACTCTGCACCATCTCAGGGTCTACGCATGGCAGTCTGGCGCCTTGCTGCTGCCTCTCCACAACCCCAGTGAGAGACTTGTTGTGCCCCTCGCTCAGGAACACTGAGGCAAAGAACTCATTGAGGAGTTCAGCCTTGTCCCCTTAGCTTCTTTAATATCCTTTATTCGGTCACTTGTAGCATCTCTCGTTGGTGGACCTCCAAGCTGTAATCTTCCCAGAGGCTGTTGAAGGCAGAGAACTTACTATTTTATTTTATGTATGGTTTATTTTATGCTGTCTGTTCCTGTGTAGCTCTGAAACACTGAGGTCTATTGATTGAAGCAGAAACTGGCAACCCATAGTCCTTT
The DNA here is from genome assembly GCF_000455745.1 of Alligator sinensis. Lineage (NCBI taxonomy): Eukaryota > Metazoa > Chordata > Crocodylia > Alligatoridae > Alligator > Alligator sinensis. Next base: position 200,901 of record NW_005843086.1, read on the forward strand.
GTGCTGGATCTGGCCTGCCAAGGTCTGCCCCAGCCCAGCACAGCACAGGGAATTGGGTGGCACACAGCTGCACTTAGCAGCCTGTCCCCGTGGACTCTCTCTCCTGTCTGTGGCATCAGCATCAAGGGTAAGTGCGGGTGGCTTGCACTCTGGACTGGGAAGGGCAGAGGCTGGTGGAGATTTGCTAGCTTAGCCTGGTACCAAGTTGGCTCCTGAATGAAGGTATTTGCCTCTCACTCTTGACCATCATTTTGATGCCCCTTAAAGCAGAGTAATGATGGAGAATTTGTGTTTTTTGCAGCTACACTTCACTGGTTGTAAAGGCACCAGAAACTTCATGCTTGTAGGATCAAACTCTCGTTGTCCTCTCGCTCTGCTACTGTTTAATTTGATAGCATACCTCTGTGTCGAAGAATTCAGATGGAGTTTGCATGTGAGGAAGCAATAATCCTTTTGCTGCTTAACAAGTCTTGACAATGTTTATGGTTTCATTACTTCAGTTAATTGCTTGTTCTTCTCTTACAACATGAGACTGTTTGAGTCCAACATTCATCTTATCTAATCAAATGTTAATTGCTCACTTGCAGTCTTGAGCAGCTTTCTCACTTACTGCATTTTAAATGAGAAACTACTGAATTCAACACCTCTGACTGAAAATCAAGCTGAGCTAATGAAGTGTGCTTGGAACAGTGTTCACGTAAACATGACTTTTAAAACAGAGGATGTCTGGGGTTTTTTCCCACTAAGAAGAGACGCTAGCTTTTCAATGCTTGTGCTCAGAGGTCTCCCGTTCTTACTATCCCCACCCTTAAAGGCATGTAGAAGCTTCAAATTGCTGTTTGTATTTTCCCAAGAAATCTCAATCTTTCCCCCTCTTGTTAGAGGGGAAAATTCCAGGAGGTAGTTCTGCAAATGAAAGTGTAACTTTTCTGCTAGAGGCTTCTGGATACAGCCCTGTGAATCAGGGGAAAGGAGAAGTCCTACAGCAAAAGCATGGCATTCAAATTTATTGGGCACTTCTGGTGATCTCTGGATGGGAACAAGAGGATATTTGAAGACATCAAGAAGTAATAGGTTTGGCTCGGGGTGGCTAACCTGTAGCACATGTGGCTCAGGGCAGGGTAGGGAGAGAATGGGCAGCACGGTGGCAAATGGGGCAGAAAGCAGAGCAGCATATTACACGGAGCATGGGGAAGGAAGCAGAGCAGCAGATCGGGCAGGGCTTGAGAGAGTGCAGGGCAAATTTGTGGCAAGCCAGCGAAAAAAGTTAGTTCTCATTGGTATAACTGATGAAAGGACCAACTCTGATACACCTGCCTAAACCTGCGGAGTTCATTAACATACAGTACTGAAGAGCTGGGGAATTAAAGACTGGGTATGTGCTACTTTTAAAGAGGGTGTATGAAATTACTGCAAACATTTCTTGGTAGCAAGAAATGTGCCATAGGGTGAACCCATGACTTCCCTGTGGAGTTCCTAGCATCTGTGTAACGAGACGTGCTCCAGTATACAGTATCTAATGATAACTGGTCTGGCAGTCAACATAGCAAAGTCCATACCTGCTCAGACTTGCTGGGCAGGCCATGGTAGCAGAAGTTTCCACAATCAAGTGAATGGTAAGTCGTTGGCTATCCAGTACTATAGTGCTTAGGGTCGGAAGGGACCTAAAGAGATCATCAGGTCTGACCCCTGCCTCGGGCAGGAACAGGTGCCGGGATCATATCACCCCAGCCAAATATCTGTCCAGCCTCCTCTTGAAGACCCCCAAGGTAGGAGAGAGCATCACCTCCCTTGGGAGCCCATTCCAGAGCCTGGCAGCCCTCACTGTAAAGTAATGTCTCCTGATGCCCAGCCTGAACCTGCTCTCTCCAGCAATTTGTGGCCGTTATTCCTAGTAACCCTGGGTGGTGCCCAGGGGAACAGAGCCTCTCCCAATTCCCACTGGTCTCCCCTGGTGAGTCTGTAAACGGCCACCAGATCCCCTCCAGCCTTCTCTTGTGGAGGCTGAATAGGTTCAGGCCCTTTAGCCTCTCTTTGTAGCCTGCCCTGCTGCCCCTTGACCATGCGAGTGGTCCTCCTCTGGACCCTCTCCATGCTGTCCACATTCCTCTTGAAGTGCGGCACCCAGAACTGGATGCAGTACTTCAACTGCGGCCTGACCAGCACCACGTAGAGGGGAAGGATCACCTCCTTGGACCTGCTTGTGATGCATCTGTGGATGCACAACAAGGTTATCCTTACTGACTGCTTCCTCGCATTGGCAGCTTGTGTCCATCCTGGAGTCAGCAATGACTCCAAGACCCCTTTCTGCCGCTGTGTTGACAAGAAGGGTGTTCCCAGCCTATAGGTGTGTTGCAGGTTCCTTCTCCTTAGATGCAGCACCTTGCATTTGTCTGCATTGAGCTCCATCCTATTCTCATCCACCACCTCCTGCAACCTGTCTAGATCTAGCTGGATTCAGTCCCTCCCCTCCAGCGTGCCCACCTCCCCCACAACTTGGTGTCGTCAGCTAAAATGGACAGCTTGCTTTCCACACCCACATCCAGATCGCTCATAAAGATGTTGAACAGTGCAGGCCCCAGGACTGAGCCCAGGGGGACTCCTCTGCCCACATCCCTCCAGGTCGAAAACGACCTGTTCACCACCACTCTCTGGGTGCAACCATCTAGCCAATTTGCCACCCATCTGACTGTAGGCATCAATGCTGCAGTCGCCATGTATTTTTTAAGAGAATGTGGGAAACCATGTCAAAGGCCTTCTTAAAGTCCAGGAAGACGACATCTACCCCGACACCCTCGTCCAGGGACTTTGTGACCTGATCACAAAAAGAAACCAGGTTGGTCAGGCAGGACCTGCCCTCACTGAACCCATGTTGATTGCCCCTGAGCATTACTTACCCTGCTGGGCCCTTGCAGATGTGCTCCTGGATAATTTTCTCAAAGGTCTTCCCAAGGACTGAGGTAAGACTGAGTGGCCTATAATTGCTGGGGTCCTTCTTTCTCCCCTTCTTGTAAATGGGGGACCACGTTGGCCCTTTTCCAATCCTCTGGCACCTGACCAGTGCCCCACGAGCACTCTCAGAGCCGTGCCAGGGGCCCGCTGTGTGCTGCTAAAGCTTGTTCAAGAACAGTATCTATGTGGCAGAGTTCTCAAATTGGCCAGCAGTGCTATGGAGATACACATCTGGTTTACCAGCATCTTCAAGTCTTAATCTGATGGTGTCACAAGGCCTAGAAACTAAGAGCAATGCAGTTTAAATGAATGTTGCTTTGTACCCTGGGGCTGGGCTCATCAGAATTGAACGAAGTGCAATAAGGCAGTGATTTAAGGCTCCCCCCCCCCCCCCCCCCCCCCAGCGCTCCTCCAGTTTTCATCTCTAGTACTCTGTCTGACCTGCACGGATGATTCTTTTAAGACTTGCTATGGCTAGACAAAAGAGACTGGCCGCTAATGGACACTTAAAGTAAATTGAGCTGTCTATACCATCTCTGGGAATATTCCAGATGATTGAATCAGAGCAGCTTGCAGTAGTCCTCATGACTTCCCCGAATCCTCAGTGAAGTCAGATTCTGTTTTGACAGACCCTTGCCCTGGAAGTGGTTCTTCCATGACTTCGCTGCAGAACAAGTAAGCAACAAGCCTTTGTTCAGCTCCTTCTTCCAGTGGTTTTGCAAAATGAAGCTTTTCCCGAAGGTAAATGGAAGACTGCTGTAGTGGCATACCTAGGTACAATAAAATGAAACATGGCACAACCACGTTCTCTTCCCAGAAACAACACACAAGCCACGTACTGAAAAGCTGAGGCAGCCCTGGCAGTTCACAACAAAGTTGGCAGATGTCCTTCAGGGTAAGACTTGTCAGATGGGTGGGAGCTGGTTTTGATAAAGCTAAAAATAGGAGCAGATGGCTTGAAAAACCACAAACTGACCGCTAATAGCATCTGCATGCAATTATCTCAAGCCTTGCTTTGAAGCCCCAAGTATGGGCATGGCTTCCAAAAACATGCCCTAACCCACATCTTTATTCCAAAACTGGAAGTGGAGGGCTACGCTCAGGAGTACGTGGTCACTGTGTTTAACAAGTACCCACGCTAATGGGGAAGGGGCTTCTGAATGTGCTTAACAGGAGTGACTTGCTAAACACATGTGCTTAGTACCAGGTCCTTCATCTTTGAGAGTGGATCTAGGTCCTGAAAAGCTTCGTTCTGATCACCAGCATCCCTTCATCAAACTGGTGGACTGCATCCTGTCTGACAGGCAGCACCTCACTTGCTGGCTTATTGGCATAGATTTGCACAGCAGTAGTGATGGGGACACCGTACCTGGCGACTTCTGCAACCATGAAGCGTTCGGTGCTGGGATGGGATTAGCTACCGCAGTTAAAATCAACAGCCAGTAAGCTGACTTCCTTTGGAAAGGGGCAGTTTAACACACAACCTCTGAATTATACACTTTGATTTAGTGGCCTTGTGATGCTGACAGGGACCTACTTTTGAGATGCTTGAGTATCATTCACAGCAGCAGTGCTAACCAAACCTATTCTTCCTTAGGCTTCACCTTCTGGAGACAGTACATCCTCTCTCCTTGCCCCAAGGAAGAGCAGATAGATACCTAAACTGCGTGTATTCGGCTCATTCCTTAGTGTCTGTACAACACCTTGGCGTATGTCGGCACAGGATTCTGCAGCTGTCTTATCTGCAGCAAAGCAGAGCAGCCTCAAGAATAGCCTTAGGCTGTATTTCTTGGGAGCAGAGCCTTCATTCTTGTTCCATAACCAGGCTGTTTTTTGCATTTAATCACTTCAGGCAGTGTCCCACGGTATGGTTGGATGATGTTTGAAATGGCTACTGTACTGCTTACCTTCTGGTGTAAACCAAACACTGTCAGAGGTGGAGCCTGGTAAGGTTTCCTGACACTTTCCAGAAGACAGACTTATTTTTTCCTTTGCTTACTTTGCTATTTGTGACCTCTGTTCTAGGCTGACCTCATTTGGGAGCAGGGGCAACCTGTAAAAAATGGTTCAGCTTCTTTTGAAGAATGAAAATGAATGTAAGGCTTTGGGTATCTTCCTTTATTCTCCTACCCCCATGTTCTGGGTAAGGACACAAGTTTTTGGCAGGCAATGCCTGTTTGCTGCTCATGCGAATATTTTTGTCCACATGTTTAGCTTGGTTTAAAAACCTTTGGTTAAAAACCTACTTAGCTGATAATGTCCATGTTGGAGCAAGCATAAAATTCCCTAAAGGTGTTTTCTGTACTGGGCATCTTCAGACCAGAGCTGAGATGGCCTTTCCCGCCAGTGGCAGATCCTGGCTCTTCTTGGCCTTGGGGGTTGTCCCATGGGACCTGAGAGCACTAAAGACTGGCTCTTTACTCTCACTCCCCTGCTGCCTCCAGGTAGCATGGAAAAGGCAGCTGCCCGTATTGAATGTGGAGGGGAGAAGACTTGGGTTGGCAAGGCAGGAGTAGATTGGGACAAAAGGGTCTGGAGGAAATAGGATTGAAGAATAGGGCTGCAGAGAAAAAGGAACATGAAGCCAGAGAGGGAAAGAATGAAGGAGAAGATGGATTGGGTGAATACCTGGGGAGCATTGGGGTGGGTTAGTGGAGGGGAGTAGTCCTGTGAACAGGGGCTGGGGTGGTCGAGAGAGAGGACAGGCTGGTGGGGAAGTGGGCAGAAGAGGTGGTGTCCTTCAGAGAAGCATGCTGTAGAGCTGGAAGTGCCTGGGTCATGCTACTGCTGGCAGCTCAGCAGATACCTGTGCAAGCCCCTGGCTCAGTGTCTTATCCCGCTGCTGTGTTTCCCACTGGACCCTTTCCCCTCAGCCATTTATAATATGTCTAGGAAAGATGCAGTGAACGATGCTGAGAGAGGATGGTCTCCTGGCCAGGGTACCTAGTGACCTGGGAAATAGGCTGCACATCCCTGCCTTGCCACAGCTCTTCTGGGATACCAAGCAAGTCATTGGCAATCTCGGGTGTCTACTAATTGCATAGTCCTCCCACTCCTGATGCTGCTGGAAGCTGTGCTTGGTGTATGCATTGCCGTATAATGTCATGTGCTCTGAAAAGCCGGGTGCAAGGTGTCTCCCATCAGCTACCTAAACTTAGTGCTGTTAACTCCTAATTCTTGTGTCTTCCCTCCCATCTGTAAAACGTGCGTGTAATACGCCTTCATCCAAAGTGGGTGCTGAGATGGTCTGAAACACTGGTATCAGTAGTTAATACAGTAGTCCGTATAGTTCACCTTCCCCTGCTGTCCGAGCAGGGTTTGGATGGCGTGCAGGAGACGAAGAGAACACAAGCGGTTGAACAGCTGCTCGCTTTGGGTAGGTCTGCATGGGGTTGTTGGTGGTGGGGGGTGTTGAGTAATCTCCTCCCTCTCTTTTTTTTTTTTTTTTCCCCCTGCCCCCAGTATGTCTTCATTGCAGTTCTTGATGTTCTGGCTAGCACCTCCTGTGAATAGAGCAATCCACTTGAAAAGCAGATGAAGGTCATTCTGGGACAAGTTCAGTGCAGCCACACCAGGCTTTTGCTGCAATGTTTTGGATTCAGCTCTCTGCCTTGGCAGTACTCCCATCCCGATCCCATACTGCATCGGTTCACACCTGACCTCGCCGGGCTGTCTGCTGGTGTGTCCTCTACTGCTTTGGGGTCACTGGTTGGATCTCATTTCCCTACTCACATGCTTACTTCTGGTTGTGACCACCCCTTTGCAATAGTCCTGGAGACCTTCATGTTTAGCAACTGCCCTGTGCTCCAGCTGCTGCCTTTTGCATTCCTGAGGTGGTGATGGGTTTCTTTGGGATCTGGGGGGGGAGGCAGGTTTGGTCCTACTCCATCACTAGTCTCTGTAATTTGGAGATCCAAGCAGAGGAAAATAATTGTGGATGGGTCACTTCGGGGATGCTTCTCGATACTGCACTGCAAGAAAGGAGCCAGACAGAAGTGGGAAGACAAACAGCCTTTCTGGCAGGATTTGCAGCTCTGGATTTTCCTTGTGGGGTATGGATTGGATTCTGACTGGAGGAGACATCACTGAACCGCAGTCTGTTGAAGATGGCACCATAAGCAGTGAAGGGATGGTGGCTTTCTAGGACAGCGGTCAAGCCTGACCAGGACATGGACACCCCGTGCCTTCAAGGTGGAGTTCTCCCTCATGCTGGTGCCCAAGGCAAACCTTGAAAAGAAACCCAGTCCAGTGTTGCTGGGGAGGTGAACCTCTGGCAGTAGTTGCAGCACAAAGGGGATGAATTACTACTTGTCTCGGCTGCCTAATAGCTTCTGCCTTTTATTAGAGGAGCATGAGCAGAGAGCTGTCCTCGGTTTGCGTGGTGCCTGGCCTCCCATTCTCATGCTCAAAGTGACACGGAAGTAGGGAACTGTTTTGCAGCGGCTTTCATAACTTTCAGCCCTTGGCTGTGCCACCCTGAGTCCCTCCTCTACCATCCTGCACCTTCCAGTGAGCTCTGTGCAGATCTCGAGGAAAGTGCCTTTGGTCATCTCCAAACGCTACTGCCCTGGCTTGTCATCCCGGGGCTGTGTTACTCTCCCTTTGCACCAGTCGGTGCTAATTGCATGAAACGGCTCTAGAAGAACTTGATATAAGTGGCCACTCAGTTTCCTGGTCCTCCTTTACCCAGATCAGCTCAGCGGTGTGGCAGCTGGCTTCCAAGACCACCTGCCTGCGTGATCGCTAATGTGTGCAGCAGCCCCTGTCCGTTCAGAGGGGCCAGGACTGCCGTGCAGAGCAGTGGCTCCTCCATGCTCATGACTGCAATTCAGAGGTGGTGCAGGGTCACAAAAGGCAGCAGAGCTTTGGGAGTGAGCCCAGCCCCAGAATCCCGGGGATGAGGAGCAGGCATCCCACAATGCATTGCAAGAACAACTCCAGGAGCAGCGCAAACCGCTAGGGCAATGGTTTTTAACCTCTGGAGCCTCAGGGCCCTTCCAGGACTTAACTGGCTGTCAGGAAATTCTGTCAAGAAATCACTGTATAATCTAAATTCAGGAAAGATACCAAGGGTGCCTCGGGGTTGAGAACCACTGATCTAGCTGGGGAGGGCAGGACCTTACCCTGCCATGCCCTGGTTTTTCCACTTCCCACCCCTGGTCTGTACTTGTAGGGGCAAGGATGACCCCACCATCAAGGCTGCCCCTGCAGGGTCTCACGCTGATCGCTGCCCCTGGAGTCCGTCTCACCAGGAGCGTGTGAGAAGCAGAGGGGATGTGCCAGGCTGCAAAGTGCTCTGCCCCCATGTCCCATCTGCCTGCCTGCCTGTTTTGTTTGCAGCGGAGCCTGCTGCCAGGAGGGTGCAGCCAGCTGGCACAGGTGCAGAGAGAGGGCAGCAGCGATGGCAGTCCCCTTGGGGACAGCTGCTGGGGCAGGCCCAGGGCTCCAGATGAGGGAGGGGAGCATTCGCCTCCTTCCATGGGCCAGAGGGTGCGGCTCCCCAGTTGCAAATCTCTACACCAGGGGCTCCTTGCTCGTTCTACCTTCCAGGATATAAACCCCCTAACCAATCCGTCTCTACCCAGTCTGTTAGTTCAGGATAAAGCCTAACATCAAGGGGAAAAAGAGAGAGAGATTATTTCACCTCGGACTGCTGTAGCGTTCTTAAACCTTCCTCTGAAACATCTGTTAGCCCTGGCCCAAGACAAAGACGGGATCAAAGTAACTACCTCTGCAATCCATACCTTCAATTCAAGGCTGTGTGTGGGCACTTGTTTCTAAATAAGAGCTTTCTGCTTCAATAGGCTATAAGTGGTTAAAAAAATAGACTGAAAGCCTTTCAGCATGACACGTTTATTTAAAAAAAAAAAAAAAAAAAAAAGTGACCTAGTACCAATTTGTGATGACTGAAGATCTGAATTACAAGGGACTTGGAATTAAAAAAACGAGGGTTGGAAGGGACCTCAGGCGGTCGCATCTAGTTCAACCCCCTGCTGCAAGCAGGACCAGCCCCAACTACATCATCCCAGCCAGGGCTTTGTCTACCTGGGTCTTAAACATCTCCAAGGATGGAGATTTGCATCACCTCTCTGGGTAATCCGTTCCGGTGCTTTACCACCCTCCTAGTGAGAACTTTTCCTAATATCTAACTTCAACTTCCCTTGCTGCAACTTGAGCCCATTGCTCCTTGTCCTGGCATCTGCCCCCCCTGAGAACAGTGTTCTAGCTCCAGACAAACTCCAGACTTGGTTACTCTGGAGCTAGTAGCCACAGGCCCTCGCAACACAACTGAAACCTTTTCCTTGCACAGTTGCAGCTTATTCTTCTACATTGGACTCAGTACAAGATTTCAGACAGTAGCCCAATCTGGAGGTAACAAGTACAGCTTTACCAGGTTTGTTACTTAAATAGGTGAACATCTCATCCCACTGTTATTGTCCTAATTTCTTCTCTCCTTCATATTTTATTCTTCATGCCCTTTATTTAAAACAAATCAATCCTATGGGTATGTGTTAGAAGCCAGGAAGGAAGTTCAATCTGTGATCTTGAACTTTCTACTCTGCTCACAGTTGCCATGCACTTGTCCCAAGTTGTGAGCTACAGTGGCTGTCACGATACTGTTGTTTGGCATCTTAAGTCTGTAAAGAAAGGAAGTCTAAGTGCTCACTGTCAGCTTTTGAGTTTGCTCACAACAGCCTTGAAACAAACAAACAAAAAATTGAATTCCTGATCAAATGGCCTCTGTGCAGCATTGATTTTTTTTTTTTCCCCAGCTGGGGCTCCATGAGATGTTTTTAAGGGTGTCACAGGTTGCCATGCAATATTAGCATGGTTAGGTGTGCAAATGCCCGTGCATGGTTTAGAAGGTGAACCCAGAGATTTTTAAATAGCAGTCCCTAGTGTTAAAAACATCCTGCCCTACTGTGGTCTTTCTGACTTCTTTACAACGGAAGAATTACCACAGTACAGTGGTTTTCAACCTGTCCTCCAAGGACCCATGGTTCTAAGGGGTCCATAAAAGACAACTGTGATCAATCAGAAAGATGTAAATACCCACACTTACCATTCAGAGGAGTCCTCACCTCCATTTGAAACGTTTTGGGTGTCTGCAAATGACAAAAGGTTGAAAACCGCTGCTCTGGTGTTTTGACATAGTCAAAAAACTGAGTGAAAGCTAAGAGCTGGCATTTTTGAAGGGGTGCCTTGAGTCTAACGAGTGGAGCCTTGTGTTTTAAAAAGGTTGAGAACCACTGCACTGTAGGCTGACCATTGTGTAACAGACTGCTAGCTGACGTCTCAGTGCAGGCAATAAAGAAAGGTGCAGTGAGAAATGTGTATTTGGGCTTTTAGTCAGAAGTCATTGTTGAAGATGGCAGCTGAGATTCTATGTACAATGCAGCTAAGCAACAAAACAAGTACATTCTGGTTAAATATATGGTTTCTCGTAAATGTGTGCTATATAACGTGAGAGACAGTAGAGGGGCTGTTGCCAGAATAATGGCCAGAGATGGAATATGTCAGTAAATTTCTTTGCAATCTTAACATTGCTTTTCTGCATTTCATGTACCGAATTAAGTCTTAACGACTGGCTCTGGGACGATAATAAGAACATTGCTAGTTATGGTAATGATTCTACAAACTCTGTCGACCGAAGAGAGCCGCTTGCCACTTAGCAACGGCAGGAAGAAGTCTGGGGCTTGCATTGCATTTGACACGTCCATGGGATGTTAACATCTCTCATCAGTCTCCTAAAGACTTCTGCGCACTACAAAAATTAATGAGGTAATTATGCTACCTCCTGAAGGGTAAAATGACCTCGTATTGGAGCTCTGCATCACATCCAGGCAGAGATAGCTGCAGCAGAGGAGGAGTGTGCCAAGGTATTCGGATGGAAGACCAACCTTATTCGTGATTAAGACATCTTGTGTATGTAAAACACTGATCCCACAGCGGAAGGTTATAAGCAAGACAGAGGGTCTACAAAATTAGTTTTGTCATAGCGGGAAGTACAAGAAGCTTGTGTTTCTGCCTCTCACCTGAGAATCGGGGTGCCTGGATGCATGTTCATATTACCAAAGGTTGGCTTCCAGCTCTTTCGTTAGGATGGGTTTCATGTGCTTGCATTTCTGTACAGCTGACTTATGATCCATCATGTTCTGACTTTAAAGAATTTGGGTAGCTTATAAAGATGAACACCTTCAGCACCCATACTGGTAACTGTTTATAGATATGATTTGGGAAATCAAAGCAACACCCTGTTCTCTTGATGACCGTAGGACCTCCAAGTTGTGGGCACTTCTGAGTTTAGCTTTGGCTGGTGAGGCAGTAATTAGTGTCGCCCAGAGCACTCCCCAGATGTGTGCGAGTGGAGCCAGTCCACTTTCGCAGCCTTGTGCTCCCTCACCCAGCACCACGGAGGCAGCCAGCTCTCTGCTGAGCCAGACTTTCTCTATTTACAGAATGCAGAGAGCTGCAAAACCTTTGAAATAAACTCACTTCGGCAGCAAAACAGTGGAAGGAAGTGAAAGGATTTATGAAAACCAGCACGCCTGCAAGTTTATTCCAGCAGCCAGGCCATGTGAAGCACAAAGGTCAAAGTGGAGGCGACCCATCCTTAGGGTGTAGTAGGGGGGAAAAGGTTTCTACCCCCCTCTAATCCCTGCAGCATTGAATGACCTTGAGCAGGAATCCTGGTAGTAGGAATATTTCCAAACAAAGCAAGATAGTTGGTTTCTATAACTTTGGGAGAGGCTCATGCTACATGGATATCCTCTGCTGGGTAGTTTAAAACACGTGGTCACTTTTGCCATTTTATTTGAATGGTGGGCTCCATTGTAGGACCTAGACCAGGGGTAGACAAAATACGGCCTTGGGCTGGATCTGGCCTGTCAAGGGATTTTTGTGGCCCATAGTAGATCATAGCATCCTAGAAAATGAGGGTTGGAAGGTCGCATCTAGTCCAACTCTCTGCTTAAAGCAGGACCATTATCACCTATGTCATCCCAGCCAAGACTTTGTGTAGCCGGATCTTAAACTTCCTGCACCACCTCTGGGTAGCCTGTCAGTGCTTTACTACCCTCCTAGTGAGAGTGTTTCCTCATATCCAACCTCCACTTCCCTTGCTGCAGCTTGAGCCCATTGCTCCTTGTCCTGCCATCTGCCCCCACTGAGAATAGTCTAGCTCCTTCCTCTTTGCAGCCCCCCTGCAGGGAGGTGAAGGGGGGATTTAATAGCAGCCTCAGTCTTCTTTTCTTCAGACTAAAATTAGCCCAGTTCCCTCAGCCTTTCCTCATAAATCATGTTCCCCAGCCCCTGAACCATTTTCATTGCCCTCTGCTGGACTGTCTCCAGTGTCCACATTTTTCTGTAGTGGGGGGCCCAAAATTGGACCCAAGACTCCAGATGTGGCCTCTCCAGTGCAGAATAGAGAGGAAGAATCACTGCCCTCCATCTGCTGGCGATGTTCCTACTGATGCAGCCCATGGGGTCGGGGCCCAAGGCAGAGCTGTGATCTGCTGGTATGCCCCTGTGATGGGTGTGGGTTCTGCAGGCGGGGGTATGTGGGGAGCTGGGTCATGGCTCTGGCCCAGCCCTGCGCTATAACCGCCCCAATATCTTGGACTGGCTTGGCCCACCCTGCTCCTGGACGCAGCTCCCTGCCCACCCATGGCCTCTTCCCAGTTGCATGCCTTGCCCATGGACCCCGTAGAGACCCCGGGACAGCGTCAGCACAGCCGGGGCAGGGCTGCGATCTGCTCCCTGCATGCCCTTGCCCACGGAACCAGTGCCCCGTGAGCCCAGCATTGCCCACCCGTCCTGCTCCTAAACACCGCTCCCCGCTCACCTGCAGCCCCATCCCACATAGGGAGTTTTGTGAGCTGTTGCAAAGGGTGGTGGTGCTGACGTGGCCTGCGACGCTTGGCCAGACTCCCTGTATGGCCCAGGGGCCCAAATAATTGCTCACCCCTGAGCTAGACCATGACAAGGTACTGCTTCCTGTGGTACCTGTTACCCTAATCTCTCAAGGAGATTGAGCTCCGTGGCACCTGAGAAATCAGTAGGATATCAACAGATCCTTCTAACCACCCCAGGATCAGCTGTTGGGGCTAAATGGCTTGGGTTAGACAGTGAAAAATACTGGATCCAGCTGAAACTGGAGGCTTGGTTTTAGGACGCAGGCCATAACCAGCAGAGCTTTGTGAGCTGGGAGTGCCTCCTGGTCTCGGTGGAGCCCTAGTTTCATTTATTTTTAGTTGTTTAGGTTCCAAAATGGGTCCTTTATTCAAAACCCTCCTGTGCGAACGAGGTCAATGTGGCCTTTTCCCTTCAGGCTAACAAGCAGTATATTGCTGTTCTCCCCTCTGGCAGTAAAGCAGATCAGTACCTATTTCCCATCAGGTTGTCAGGACTTTGCAGCTCCTTCTGCCGTCCCTGCTCTCCTGCTGGTTCCCTTCTTTAATGGTCCCACCTGGGGCTCTGTCCAGGGCCTGATCCCCTCCACCTGGACCTTATCAGCAAGCAGGGCCAGCTGCACCCTTTAGCCTCTTAAAGGATCTCTGTACTCTGTCACAAGCTGGAATTTGGCCAAGTAGTAGGGCTTACCTTTGCACAAGGTGGTTCATGTGGTTAGTCTCTGAACGTTGTAGGTGATGGCCTGTGTTTTCTTGCTGTACACAGAAAGCGAATTTCTTAGACTGCATTGATACCCTCGAGAGCTTGACAAGCGTATCTCAAAGCCTCTCTTTTCCTACTTGGTTGGAAGGGGCATTTGAAAGGAGCCTCAATGGGTCTATGCCAAGGTAGTGCTACCGACCGAACCGCTGAAATCACTCGTGCATCGTCACAGTGTTTCTTGAGGCCTCTCTCTGGCCAGATCAGCACTTGGCTAACGCTTGTTTTTAAGAGTGTCTTTGTTGAAAAGGAAGGGATTAGACATTTTTTTTCAAATGTCTTTTGGAAAGTAAAACACTTGCAGCTTTCAACCACTTAAATCAAAACGATATCCCATTGCTAGCCCTGCCCATGCTCTATTTTATTGGCTGTAGTTGAGTTTTGTAAAGAGATTTAATAGCCGCATTTTCCCAAGAAAGCACTTCAGATTATTTGCTTAGTGTAGTCTGCCTGGTGTGTGCAGACCTGCAGGGAAAATGTCTTTTAATGGGTTCCTTTTAATTTGTTTGGGAGTTTTTGGTGTCTTTTAGCTACCCGTGGTACAGCAGCCAGATCTTTCAAACGTTTGCTTTACTGACAGCCAGAAAACGGATATCTCCTGAACGAAAGGGACCCACTAAATACAAACGTGAGAGAGTAGATCTTACAATTCTTTAAGAATGCTTTTGTCGTGCTGCTAACTATGAGTGCCACAAAACAAGTGACACCGTGCTATTCTGCTATTGGCAGCCTGGCTTCATGCGAAGACTTATAAGGAAATGACCCTCTTGTCTGGGTTTTGCTTTACTGAAGAGTGGTCATTTGGCATAAGGGAAACTTCTCAGTGCAAAAGTCAGGGAAAGCATGTGAAAACCCCAAATATTGAGTCTTGTGATAAGGATGTGGCAATAGGAGGAAACAGAAGCAGTGTTCTGTCTTTGCAGGCTGTTCAGCTCTGGGAAATGGAAGGGCATTTGGCCCAGTCTGACCTCTAGAGTCAATATTAGGATCACAGATGATGAGGGTTGAAGGGACCTCGGGAGCTCACATCTAGTCCAACCCCCTGCTCAAGGCAGGACCAGCCCCAACTCCATCATCCCAGCCAAGGCTTTGTCTAGCCAGGACTTAAACACCTCCAAGGGTGGGAGATGCCACCACCTCTCTGGGTAACTTCCAGTGTTTCACCACCCTCCTAGTGAGAGTTTTTTCCTAACATCCAACCTACACCTCCCTTGCTGCAACTTGAGACCACAGCAGGAAAATAGCACTTTTTCCCTCCTGGTACTTTGAAGCAGCTTGGGAAGGTAGAGGGGAAGATCATTTATTTGAGGGCAAAAGAGAAGGGTGGGCAGGCAGGTCATCATGGCAGCACTGCTTGTGGAGATGGACCTGGCATCGAAGGAAGAGCCTCTTAATGCCCACCCTGCTGGGGTCATCTGCCCCAACAGTCTTTCCTGCTCAAGTGTAGGGGGACTAGACCCGATGCTTTGGTCTTGTAAGGTCCCTTCCAGCCCCTAACACCTATGAATCCTATGAAAACTGAGTGGCTCAGGGCAGGGACTGCATTGCCAGCAGCTCGCTGTGTGCTTGATCTCCTTAACCGCAGCAACATGTGCCTCTTGCACCCTAACCCTTTTTCACTCCTGCTGTCTAGATGCATGCTGGGAGCGTTAGGTGAAAGAAGAACGCGTCCCAGCGAGAAGACTCCTGCCCAGTCTCACCAGTTTGCTCGAACTGAGTTCCTTGACGGAGGAATCAGAAAGACGTTTTCTCAATTGGCGTCATGTCCCGGTGCGGCTTCCACTGATCCGTTCTGCATCAGCCCTCCATGAAGGGGGGCACAGCCTTCAGACGCACAAAACTGGGGCAGCCAAAGTTAGCTGTGAACTCAGTCCCTGTCCGAGCATTGTTAACATCCTGTCATTTGGGTTTGCCTTAAATAGGGGGTGACATGCATTTCACTACTATGGGAAATGCTCACAGCGCTTCCAAATACTGAACCAATTCCACTAAAGCAAATAGCAGCCTCAAAGCCGACCCCTTTGGATATCTGCATGCAAGAGAGATAGTTGAGCCCGTTTCGGTTCTGTTATCTGTACTTCCCTGCTAAGGCTCCCTGCCTCTGCTTTTCCTTTCTTACTCTCAGGGTGGAGTTAGCTTCTTTTTTTATCTCTTTCAAAGCCCCCAAGAATCTCAGGCAGGATTGGGAGAAATGCTGAGTAGAACAGATGGCTCCTGGGAATGGCGTTTCTCTTTCTTTTTCTTACATGCGATGAGAAGGTCTGGTCCCTCCAAATGCTTTGCTATAGGATGTAGTGAACCGGGCCCTGGGTGTTTCACTGATTGCACATGATTAGGAGCAGAGCAGCGAGTGAAGCTTTCTGGCACGGGCAAGTTGTCGTGTTCTGGCCATCCGCACCATGACACGTAGCATGGCTTTATTTCGGCATGGTGTGCGCGGTGGGCTTTGTCGAAGAACCTCTTTTGGAAGGATGCTTTATTAGTCCCTGCGTTTTCTTGTGGAAAAGCATTTGGCCTTGTGTGAATGAACGTAAATTTAGTCTGGGAAACTCGGGACATTTTTGGATGCCAGGACATTGGTTTTGAGCTTGTTCAAATTTTTACATTTCCAAACACAAAACAGAAGACTGGCCTGAGGCTGACCCTCTGGGCACAGCAGGGCCTTGAGGGGCTTTGGGGCTAGAAGGTGCAGCCTCGGGGTTCATGTTCATGTTGAGAGGAGCTCTGGGCACTCTTGATGTCTCCCATGTTGGCCTCTCATGACATTGAAGGTTTCTTTCCTTAAAGCTCCAGCTTCTGGAATCAGGTGACTGTGTAGGTAGCTCTTTTTTTTTTTTTTTTTTTTTCTTTTCTCCCTAGATTGTAGAGAGAAACTTTAACATGAAGCAAGTACTTGGAAAACTCAGGAATTCAGCCAAGAAAACTTTAATATGTTTTTAAACTCATGGTCTTTTTGGGCCCATGTTATCATTTGTGCACATTTATATCCAAATCTCTGTTCATGCACTTTATAACTGGGACAATAATGCTCTTCATATAATGCCCCATAGCATTCAGGCACTGTGTGGTGATGCACTTTTTTTTTTTAACATGTGTAGCTTAAGTAGCCGATATTGGACTGGGGGGGTGTTGAATAAATATTTAATATAGTTATTCCGGTGATAGGCTGTTAAATCTAGGAACCAATGAACTGCCCATGCTACAATTACCACTGAAACCACTGCAGTGCTTGCAAAATGGGGGCAACTGTGTTCCCACTGTATTCTGCACCACAGCTTATCACAGATAATTTGGCACAAGTGCAAGGATCTGAAACAACCTGGCATCGATCCTGCATTGTCATAGTACCCTGCAGAGAGTCTCGGGTTTGGCAGACACAGTCAGAGTGTAGTGCAGGGAAATTGCTCTCCTCTTGCTTTCCTTTTCCCACCATTAAATGGAAAATACAGTTCCAGAAATTGCAGTGACCACGTTTGTTTCTGAGCAGACCAACTTTAGCACTTTCTTGTCTTGTGGAGAGGGTTTGTTTTGGTTTCAGGTATTCCAGCAGTTAACTAGGAACTTTTCTTGATCTCTGAAAATTGGCAGTGCCTCCTGAAATTCGTGGAAAAAAA
This sequence comes from Alligator sinensis, assembly GCF_000455745.1. Lineage (NCBI taxonomy): Eukaryota > Metazoa > Chordata > Crocodylia > Alligatoridae > Alligator > Alligator sinensis. Next base: position 218,138 of record NW_005843086.1, read on the forward strand.
TATGTATAAGTGTAGCCTTCCAAGTGCCAATTCTTGAGGGACATCTGGGAGGTAAAGCTACTAAACTAACTTGTGCTGGGTTGTTGGTTGTAACCGTGCTAAGAACTTTTTTCCAGCTACTCATTTGGTCTAATAAAAGATATCACATCTACCCGAAGAACCTTGCCTAAACTATCTTTTATTATTAATGGGGGGGGGAAATCAAAGCCAAAAGGTAAGGGCTGTCTTTTTCATAGACTTCATTTTATACTACGCAGTACCACCCTGAGACCTAGGATCTGGGCCTGCTTGTGGTAGGTGCCATCTGTACATGTAGACAGACACTTCCTAGTCCATAAAGCTCACAGCTTAGATCTGTAATAAATCTCAAGGGTGGATGAAACAGATAGCAGAGAGGAGGAAGAGGAGGAGGTGGCAAGGGTAAGACCAGCATGTTCTTGCCCGGTAAGAGAAGAAGTCTGTTCATCAGCTGCTTATCTGCTGGCAGATGGCATTTTTAAGCCCTGTGGAGAACACTGCTTTCCTTTGCATGGAAAGTTTTTAGTGAAGGCATTTACATAGTTTCTGTCTTGTAAAATGTGGCTAAAGGACTACCTTTCCTCAGTGCTTCACATTAAAGTCCACCCAGGTGTGGACAAGCACACTGCTTGTTTTGTTAGTCTAATTTAGTTCTCCAAGGAATAGAAAATCACTGCTGCAAAACCACTTTGCATAACCGAGCACACATGTTCTTGGTTTAGGAACTGAGTTCATTATTCATGCTAAAGCTGTTTCTCTGAGTTGCATCTCCCTTTCTGACTAAGAAACCCTCCGAGTCCTGACAAAAGGCTGTAGTGCCGGATGTAGTTCTTTTGCAACTTGATTTGGTTTCACTTATTCCAGTAAGATCAAATCATATTTTAATACCGGTAGGCGTGTGATAAGCAATTGGCAAACATAGATAGGATCTAAGACACTGTCTTCTCCCGTAACCTGGTACCATATTTGAATGGAAAAGCAAAATGCAATCTGCTAAGTGGAGAATGCTGTTCGATCGCTCCCACTTATTGGAATCTGGCAGATAGTCAGACTTAACTGATCTTTCAAAAAGT
>NW_005843086.1:219238-284855 GCF_000455745.1 Alligator sinensis
CAAGTACTTTCTGATTCACCTAAAGAATCTCCAGAGACATACTTTTATGATATTGTAACTATTCTGGACTCTGTGTGGATTGCAAAAAGACTTCTGCTATTTGTGATATGATAACAGCTTTTAGGTTCCCTCCAGTGAACTAGGATTTCAGAGAAGATGGCAATTACATTTTTTTTGTTTTTGTTTTTTTTAAGTTGAGCTAGAACACCCAGACTTGTGCTCCTGTGTTCAGCACAAACCCACTCGCTGGGTTTTGTGGGTTGTCCTTTTCAGATCAGTTCAGAGCCCAGGATAAAAACAGCCCCATGGCTATTCTTGCCGCTTCCCCCATTCATTTCCATATGTACCGATTTGCCTGTCTTGCTCAGATATCCATCAGTTTAACATGAAAAGCTGTGGGTGGAGGTCTAAGCTGGGTTACATGAGTCTTTCTTCCAGAGAAGCAGCAAGGCCGTACTAAAAATAACCAGGGAAAATTCCTTTCCTTTTTGCCTTAAAGGAAAATTCTGACAGCTTTGCTGGAGCCCAGCTACAGCGGGCGAAGCCGACTTGCTCACCAAAAGCAGAGGAGAACTGGGGGGCTTGTTTTTGTGCTCGGCTCTGTCAAGAAGGAGCTTTTTTTTTTTTTTTTTTTTTTTTTTTTTTTTTTTTTTTTTTTTTACAACCCTCTTTTTTTTTTTTTTTTATTTGTCTTTAGATGTGTGACCCAGCCACTTGATCAGTATTCTGGGGAGCTGGCAAATGAAACCTTTCTCCGTTAATAGAACTATTGTCTGCTGAAAGAGCTTTGAAATAAAGCTGTAGCTGGCCTTGAGTGGTGCTAGGAAAGTGGCCACCTGTGACTAGCCCATTTCTTTCAATCTGCCGGTGTCTGTTCTAAATGCAGGTAGACGAAGCGTGGGCCCTGCTGACAAAGGCTGTTTGAAGCATGGGAAGGGTGTAGCAGGAAAGGGAAAAGGATGAAGTTCAGTCCGTTACCTGTCAGCATCTCTGTCTGGATTGCACAAGCCTGAATCGTCCTACCGATAAAAGAAAGTCTTACAGATCCTTTGCAGGGTGTCTGTCCCTTTTTGTAAGGTAGTGGACAGAGCCACAAGGTCCTTTGGATTGGCTTTACTTCTTCCAACTCTCTCCAAATAAATGCCTCTATGCACCATGGCTGAGAAGGAGGCTGGAGAAAGAAAAACCCACAGATGTCTTTAAAGACAACGCGGGCAGGAACGGTGAGAATGACAGGGCTGAGAGTCAAACAAAGGTGTGGGAATACAGCTGAGGACAGCAAAGGATCAAGCTCTTCTAGCCAAGTAAGTCTCTTTCCTTCCTCTCATAGACTGAGTATCAGAGGGTATCAGGAAGAAAAGAGCCAGAGTTATACGAGTCCCAAATCTAGCAGAAAGCTTATAACCCAGTACTTGTAGGTCACGACTGGAGCTGCAACAGGAGCCACGAGACGCATTTCTTTTTCCCTTGATGAGCGCCGGCAGAAGGTCTCTCCTTTGGGGAACTGGTATGAAAGGATAGAAGACCTCAGATTGCAGAGGTCTCAACCTACGTCAGAGGGCTTCCTCAACTTCCCAGGCCAGGTCCAGCATCCACAGGCCTCCGAGGCAAAGGTGAATACTCTTTTGGGAGAATGTAGAAATCCTGGCAGCAGAGGCAATGCTGTGGCCTCTGTTTCTGCTACATCCGGCTGTTGTTGCTTCATCTCTGGGATGCTGGTTTTTTGGGTTACACTCAAGGGTGCCCCTTCTGCCGTGGACACTTCCCGCCTTGCCTACTTCTTGTTTTCTGATGACATAAAGTGGACTTCCTGCAAGTGCACAGGTTTTGGGAAACTTTGAGGAGTGTGAGCTAGCACATGGTCTCCTCTCCATGAAGATCCCCCGGAGAAAATCCCAGATGAAGACCTTTTCTGGGACAGCACTAGAGGTCCGACAGCTGTAGGGAGTGGTGCTCTTCCTGTTGTTCTCTGCCCCCTCCTGATCCCAGCAGTCCCTCAGCTCTTATTAGGTTTATCTACAGATTAAACCCAGAACAGGGATTTTTCACTGCCTGAATTCCCCACCACCACTTCCTCCAACCCAGTCATCTGTTTTGGAGCCATCCTTGATATTAAGGGCTCTTACCAGGAAGGTTTGCCACCAGAATAGCAATTTCAGCTGACCCCATGCTAGCACCAGCATAGAGACCACTGTTTTCAGTGGTTTTTGGGACAGTGTCAATCACCGAGATGCTAAGGAAGGGTTAAGTCCTACTTGGCTTTCATGGAAAAGGAGTGTGGACAGACCCCTGGGTAGTTCTGCATCAAGCACTTCAAAGCACAGCGTTTGGTAGTATGCCGTAAGCTTTGTCCTTAATCAGTTGCTAACTTCTTGCTTGGTAACATCACCCTTTGGAGCACGCTTCCTTAAGGGGGGGGAAAAAAAAAAGCTCCATTGTGGTTTCATTAACTTGAGAGAACCTGGTTCGGCATCTTTCAGTGCATCTGTGTGAAAGGGAAAGACCGGATTGTTTTTCTTTTCAAACAAACTGGATGCCAAAGCAAGGAGGAGGAGAGCAAGCTAACCACAAAAGAGCAACTCCCTGGCTGAGCTGGTTAGTGCCAAGTTTCAGCCTCTCTCGGATCCGTAGTTCAAAACAAATGCTGGCACACCCTTATCTGTGCTGCCTGCGTGCGGTGATACAAGCAGAAAAAGGCAAATTGAATTTGCAGATGAACCCCTTTCAACCTGGTTTAGCTCTTCTGTGTATGTTTGCTAACAGCTCCCCCCTATAACCCAGAAAAAGAGGGGCTTTCGAAACAGGCCCCCGGGGAAAAAAAAGTGGGCTACATGCAAAATGTTGCCAGCTGGTTTTGCCGCGACATCGCTGTTACCAGCAAACTTCTGTTTTGAGAATGAAGCCAGCCCCGCGGGAGCTGTGGGATGGATGTGGCTTTCGGCTGATACTTCCCCAGGCAGGGTCCCAGCTTTCTGAAGAAGCTGTGCATTCTGGGATGTCCTCACTGGAGCCCTAGCAATCTATTGTTCAGAGCTGGGGTTTCTAAATCTCTTTTCCTTCCCCTTCCCTCTTAACAAGCCTTTTATTTCTCACAGCTGAAGCCGATAATTAAAGCAGTGGTTCTCAACGCTTTGAGACTTGGGGATCCCCCCCCCCCAAACAAGTGTCAGCTCTTTGCTTCCACTCTTTTTCTGACTAAGGAAAAATAACAGCGGTTTTGGGGGTGCAGAGAATTCAACCAGCCCACAGCAGGTCAGGATGGCTTTGACGCCGCATCCCTATTGGAAATCTCTGGGTTCATCTTCTGAATCTTGTAGGTGTTTGCACACCTAACATTGCATGACGCCCCATGGCACCCTGAAAAGGATCTCATGGCACCTGGGGTGCTGCAGCATCTTTGAGGATCACTGAAATAAAGTCATGTTCCTTTAAACAGCACCAGATTACACCCCAGCCCTCCCAGGTTTGACATGGCGGTTAGTCTTCGTCCCTCCAAGGGGAGTCCACATGCCTGGATAATCAAAGGCCCTTCTGTGGAGCTCGCCAGAATAACCCTATTTACAGGGACACCATGAACTCGGTAAGGTCTCCCTTCCTTCTGAACGCTGCGTACCTGCCATTGGTAACTTGCTCAAACTCTGAATCGTTGCATCTCTTAGCATTTTGAGGGTAGCCAGTTCCACTGTGGTTCAGTTGTACTTGATGTTTCGCGCTGAACTCGATGCATCCTGGATTTCTCTGGCTTTGCCGCAGGAAACTGAAGTGGTGTAGGCCTCTGCCCATTGCCTTTTAGAAAGAATAAGGCAGGAGGATGAAGCATGAGCAGGTATGTCTAAGGATTTTACTGTCCTGAGTAGCCAGGGTGCACCATCCAAGACCCTGAAAGAAACTCCAGGATGGCTCTGCTGCTGAAATGGTTTCTTTTTCAAGAGTAAGCTTCACAAATGTAGTTAATGAAATCTTTTAAAAACTGCCTTTTTGGGGTCTAAGTTTGGCCTAGAAAAGGTTTCCCTTCCAGATTTCCCTGGAAGAAAGAATACCCCCTTGCCTGTACTACCTTTTACATAATTCTTCGTGGCTCTCTTGGTGAATCAGCCTTGACTTGGTTACTGTTCAGCCCTCCGCTTTCACATTAGGCGCTGGGAAGAAAAGCCCACTTTGGGAAGGCCTCGCTTGTGTAATCTTGTTGCCTTTTTTCAAACTGATGGAAGACAAGTCCTAGGCAGTGCTCAGCTGAGTCTGCTGGGAGAGCAACTTTCCCTCTGGTGTGCTATGGGGTTTGAAGATCTGCAGAGCGGGAATAGCATCCCAAAGTTACCGTAGAGCAGCAGCTCTGACAGTCCTCTTTTGATAGCAGCGTGTCCTGGTTAATAATGCTACTGGCTGATGTGACAGTAGCTAACAGCAGTGTCTGCAAATCAACCTATTACGCTTCTCAGCAGACACAACCGAGAAAATACAGCAGCTGCAGGCCATAAAGGTGATTAAGCATGCTGTTGCTGCAGTGCGGGCTAGGCATCTGTGGGGCATAGCTCTGGCTCCTTGATACTGCAGTAATAAAAAAGTAATGCTTTTTCAAAGAGCCACTGTTTTCCTCCTGCCCTGATCGGCACCCCTTCTGATTTCATTTGCCTGGGCCAGTCTTTGTACTAGTGACAACTGCTGAAGAGTCGGCCCACGCCCCTGACGTGCTCCAGCCCCAGCACCCTTTCCTGTATGGGACCAGTTCCACCATTACTGTGGGCAGCAGAACAAAGCCATTTTGCCTTCACTGTGCAGCTGAGTATGTATAGGAGGTCATTTGGCAACAGGTCTGCCTTCTGGCAGCACTCAGTACCAGGATCTAACCTCCCGTTGTTGTGTGCTTACCGTTCTGTGTTTACAGACTGATAGGTGCCTGAATCCGGCACGTGGGTGGGTGTAAATGCATTTGACTGCTCTTTTGCACATGGGTTTGTCTGTGGCTGAGGAGCAAAACCACTGCTGTCTTTGGCCCATGAATTCAGCTCTTGTCAGTGGTGCTCTTGTTAGCTTGCAGACAAAACAGAAGGCATAAAAAGCTACTCTTGCTGCTGGCAAATGGTATATCTTCATGCTAAGTTCCCCTAGGCATGAAATTGTCCCGGTTTGTATATTGGCCATGTGTATCTTCTCCCTAGGTCCTAATTCGCACACAACAGCTAACCGCAGTTCTTGTCTGTTCACGACAGAGAAAGCGGCCTGCTGCGTTGAGCTGGTTCCCTTGACTGGATCGGAGCATCTAGCCCAGAGCCAACACCTATTCTCAGGCTGCATCTGGGCAACAACAGATCAATAGAGGCAGCGTTCCTGCAGGTTATAGCTAAGGTTTGGCAGGATTCAATTTTATCAATAGCCACTGATATACAGTGATTTCACCTGACACCCACAAACCGACGGAAATGTGTTTCGGTAATCATGTAAATGTCGATAAAGGAAATGCGCTTGCACGCAGGCATGCATGCACACAGCGGCTGCTACAGGAGCTGAGGCTTGTGCTAAGGCTGTGCTGGGAGAGGGCATTGGAGGGGCAGGGCTGGTAGCAGCGGGGGAGCCCAGTGCTGCCAGCTGCTTGTTCTGCCCAAGTCCCAGTTGGGGCAGGGTCCAAACTCCCATGCAGACTGGCCCAGCTCAGCCCTTGCATGATCAGGGCAGGGGCCGAACTCCTGCGGAGGCCAGGCTCTGTGGGAGTTTGGCCCGTGCCCTTGTTGGGACCTGGGCAGAGTGAGGGGCCGACGGCACTGGGCTGTTGGGTGCTACAAGCCCTCTCCCTCCAACCCCCCACTCCTGGCACAGCCTTACTGGCACAGCCCCCAGCTCCTGCAGTGGCTGCCGTGTGTGTGCGTGTATGCATTAAATCGATAAAAATCCCAAAACAACCCTAATTCCGCACAACCCTGAAAATTTCAGTTGATAAAATGAAAACAAATGCTTAAAAATAAACATTTGATTTTAGCCATTGAAATAATAATAATAAAACATTGAATTCTGCCAAGCCTTGTTATAGTGGAGCAGTAGCAGCAAAGTATGAGAAGTTGAGACCAATTTACTGTTTAACATTTGGCTTTTCTAAATTGTCTAAATTAGCAAGTTTGCCTTCGTGCTTTTACCTGTCCTTTCGGTGATCTCCCATGACTCGAGACGTAGGTTCAAGACCTACTTTGGACAACTCTTCAGCTGCTGCTTCCATTAACGGGCAGATAGCTTGGAGACGTGCTGGGTTTTCTCCTTGTTTTTCCTTGTCTTCGGTCTTCCTTTTGCACAGCTGTTCTGTAAACGTGCTCAGTAACCTATTTGCAAATACGGCCATTGAAAATGTGTGGCTCCATCAAAACAACACATCCTTCATCGTATTTGGGGATGAGTTTTCTCATCTGTTCAGAAACTGTGTGTCAGTTTAGTACAGAATTGCAGAACCAGCCTCCAAAATGAATATCAGCGTACTGTTTTTTAGACGCTAAACAGTATTGGCACATACTACCCCTAAAGCCTTGGTACTTGTCTCTGAGATGCAGGCGGTGGGAAAAGCATCACACTGGTTTTTAATGGAATCGCTGGCTCAAGGAGAAGTAGCTTTGCTCATTTGCATTTAAGTCGATCTCTTTTTCTTTCTATACAAAATGCTTCCTAGCAGGGGCAGCACTTTTTCGCACTGGGCTTAAACGGCTGGATGGATTTGAATCAGGCTAACCAAAACAGCCGTCACTTAAGGAGACTGGCCGGTGAGTGTGTGTGAAAACAGAGCTTTGTAATAGGTGGGGCAAGTACATAACTGGAACTCCAAATGAGCCTGGCCCACAGATACCAGAGTGGAAATTACTTCCCTCACCCCTAAAGTACCACAACTGTTGTGTGGTGTCGCTGTGCATCGTGTAATGGGGTTGGTTCGCTAGGTTTAGCTCCTCTCTCCTCCTGCCAAACACACAAGCACCTATGTTACTTCAAAAGTACATAATACTTCGTATGACTCTTGTCTGAAGAGTGGATGAGTGGTTCGATTTGGAGAGCTGGGCTTATTTCCTGGCCCTGCCGCTGCCTCTGTGATTTTTTTTTTTTTTTTTGAATGCTTCTGAACACTTAGGACTTCCAAGCCTCAGTTTCCTATCTGTAAAATGGGAATATTTAGTACTCCCTTTGCTGGTTCTGGTTTATAAGATGCATATTTCCCCCCACCCCCAAAAGGAGGTTCTAAATAAAGGTTGGGTTTTTGTAGTTTTTCACTAAAGTTATGTAACTTAAACTTAGGTCATCTTCACAGCAATTTCAATAAGTTTTATCAAGCCTAATGGTTTTGATATTTAATCCACCAGCTGTTTTTATCCTTTTTGGGGCATGTCTTGCACAGAATTGTGGCTCATATGTTGGAAAATATGATAAACTTTTCAGGGCAGGGGCTGGGTCTCGCTACGAGCATGTGCAGAGACTCCAGTCTTTGCTGGGAGCTTACACTGTAAGACTAATAATAATAATAGTAATAACAACTATAGCACCCATGGGCTGAACCCTGCCCCCTAGCCCTCATCATGTGCCACCTTCACTCCCTGAATTGTGCTAAAATAGATTTGTGATCTGTACAGCAAAACCAGTCCCTTCTTTAGCATCCTGTCTTACCTGTGTCTACACAGACACTTTGCTATCCCCTTTCCCAGGGCTGGGCTAGCACCAGTTCGCTGGGGAGTTACTAGTGGAGATGGGCCGCAGGCATTGCCACCGTTGTGCCTAATCCTGTTTAGTGCTAAATGGCGTGGTGGTGGACACAGCTCCTCTAGCTAAGGGTTTGTGTGAATACCAAAGCTGCACCCTCTTCATTTTAGTGTAGCTGTTTGCAACCAGGTTGCTTTGAGATCTTTTCAAGGGTGCTATAGAGTCACAGGGAAGTAGGGCTGGAAGCCCCAGCTCCCTGCCTGAGCCAAGACCAGCCCTATCCAAGCCAGCCCAGACAAACCGTAATTTAAACTCTACATAAGACTGTTGTCAACCCTGACAAAACACAGACCTAACAGCCTAACCTGCCAGGGGTAAAGTAGGGGGAGCATGGCAGCCAACATCCTGGTTCTGCAAAATGTTGTCAGTATATGCTCAAGAGGTCCCAGGCAGAGGGTGGCAAAAATGCCCCTAGTCCATACCAGTCTGACCATGGGGTAGAATTCCTTCCTGACCCTAAATACACCATGTAATGCTAGCACTATTACAGGGTGCTGCTGGGACACAGATCCAGGGTCAGGTCTGCTGCCCCCCCCCATCAAATGGTCAAGCCCCTCTTCTGAGGCCTCAGCCCTTCTGATCACAAGGTCTCTCCTTGCACTAGATGACTGTCCTAGTTCTGTCACACTGGGTCTCAAACCCAGAGCCTCTAGCTCTGCTGGCTGATGGATTAACCCCTGGCCCAGCCTGCAGGAGCCCCATCTTTGCTGCTCAGGTGGATCCCAGGCCTCACAGCAAGTACTCCCAGCCCCCTTAGGGTCTATTACTGCAGTCCCGCATCTCGGTACTCTGCCACGTGGCCATTCCAGCTCCCCATATAGCCGCCCTCGTTCCTCCAGTTGTTATCAACAGAGATCTTAATGAACTGTCCTTCCCCTCTGGATCGTCAACCAAGTCCCGAACATAAAGCTTTACCCCCAGGCCCAAAAAGGTAGCAAAGAAGAGAAAAAAAAAACCAACCCAACTCTGCTGCCGAGATCCCTGCATCTTCAAGTCCATTCCTCACTGCTGCTGGGGTTCTCCCCTCTCCCTCTCGAGGGTAGTCCATCCTCGTTCAGCTGTCCAGCCTTTCCTCTCTCCCTGCTGGCAACCTGTAACCAGCTTTTATGTCTCTGGGCCCTTCCCCTTTGCTGGTGACCTGACCCTACCTGGTTAGGCCAGCACAGGAAGCCCTCATTGAAGTCTTGTAGGCTCTCTTCTCACCCCTTCTGGCTTAGACACTCCGAATCGTAAAGAGATGTAGCCCTTTCGCTTTATTGTAGTCCTTTAGCTCTGTCCCACAGTCTCTCCCCAGTGATGGGTGATTCACAGAAGAAACCTAGAGTTCAAACAGGAATCCAGAGTGTTAAAGATGTTCTGCCTTGTGGGCTTTTCAAGTTGTTTGCAACAGAAGAATTGCTCTAGTATTACTTTCTAGTTGAAAAACAAGTGACAACTGAGAGCTGGCTTTTTCCTAGGGGTGCCTGGAGTCTGTCAAGGGGTGCCACGGGCTTATCGAGGGGTGCCTTCAGTCTAAAAAGGTGGGGAACCACCGCCCTAATGCTATAGTAGAAATCTTGGAAAAGTAGGAGTGGAAGGGGGGCTCCAGAAGGCATCTAGTCCAACCTCCTGCCTGAGGCAGGTTATCCCTATACAAATCATCCCAGACAAATCCGTTGTCTAACCCAGTGGTGCTCAACTTTTCTTGGCCAGCAGGCTGGATGGGCACTGCCCAGTCTATCCACAGGCCAGAGCTTGCTGGTGGACTTGCTTGGGGCATGCGCAGTGGGTCCCATCTGGACTCACACGGGGGGTGCAGCCTGGTCCCAATCTGGCCACGCAGGAAAGGGAGCTTGGTCCAGCCTCAGCCTGGCCCTGGAGGCAAGGGAGAGGGCATAAGCCAGCCCTGATCCAGTTGCCGAAAGGGAACGGGAGGGACCATGGCTTGGTTCGAACCCTGAGATTTGCCCCAGTGCCAAGTGGATGGTGAGAAGCATGCTGAGAAGTGCCTGGAGACATTCATCCTTTCGGGATACTGTGCTTTCCTGTCCAAAGCAGGATCTCTGTGCCTGCTTCGCCCATGCTGCTAACCCTGCTGCAGAGTTTGGAGAGGAGAGGCCGTGCCTCGCAGTGATGCTCTTGGGAAATGTGATATTAGACCAGTTAGGATAACAATTTTAAAAGCAAATATGCTTATATGCATTTGAGCCTAAGCAATAAAACAAATAGGAAATGAAGGGGAAGTTCTTGCTCTTCCCATGTATGGTTTTCCTGGTATTCACAGATGAAAGGGAGTGGAAGAGGAGCTGGCCGACAGGGTGGGGTGGGAAGCTGTGCATCGACGTGGATAAACGCTGACGTTATCCAGAGGCTGGAAGGGGGAAAGGGTGGGAAGCAGGGAGTGCGGTTGGCAGCAGCGCTGTGGTTTGTGGATTAGGCTCCTACGCTGAGGTCAGGGCTCTCTCCTTTGCTGTCATTGTGAAGAAAAAAGGTGCACACTTTTCCCTGATTACTTTGACAATAACCAAAATGCCTTTGCACAGGACTTCAAAACAGTTAGCCAGTAACTTCAGTGGGAGAAACTGCACCGCGTTCCTATAGGAAAGGGGCTTTGATCTTGCAGCCGGACCACCCAGCCAGACCCTTCCCCCAAGCAGAGGGGCCTGCGGGGACCAGTGAGCCTGGGCAGGCAGCCTGGAGCCCTACCGAGCAGGGTCCCGGCGTGCAGGTGATGATTGGCAGTTGCCTGTTAATCAGGCCACCAAACAATGAGCTCTTCATAACACCGAAAAAGCTAGGCAGAGAATTTTTGCTCTGGTAACTCTAGCTCTGAGTCTCACCAAAGTAAACACGCCCAAGGGTGGGGGACACTTCCTATGGAGCTCAGGCATAAAATTTTGCCTTCATCTTATGCACTGGGCAACGCTGGCAAAGCAGAGAGGGCCACAAACACTGCTGCATTGACTATGCTAACCATTTCAGCTTCAACCCCTCTCCTTACCCTTCATCAGTGGAGCTGCTTGGTGAAGAAGAAAGCATAGGAAGTGCTGGTTGGATTATCTCTTAACTTGGAAAATAATCCCATCTTGCTGTACTCCCTGATTGCATATTGCTGAACCTCCCCCCTCTTTCATCACTGCTCGGGACGTATCTCCACGGTAGAGTTTGATGCGGGTGTTCGTCACGCACCATGGTGGCTCTGTTTCCCCCAGCGGAGTGGCCAGGCCTGTCTCGGATCTGATAAGATCTGGTAGCCAGATCACACGCAACCTCACCGAGCGATGCACTTGGGCTTCTGTGCTCTGAGCTCCTTTGCAGATCCATGCACTGAGGGAGTGGGGCTGTATTGCTAACCTGCTTTCTGTTTTGCATTGCAGTGCCTGTATCGTCGTCTGCCACCGCCTTCCCCCTGCAAAACCAAAAAGAGCTTTGTATCGCCTGTCTAGAGCAAGATCTCACCACCTCTTAGGCTGTACTGGATCCTTCCGACAGAGGGTGCAGTTGGCTTAATATCACTGAGAGGAGGCAAGGGACAGCACATCTTTTTCTCTAATAAGATTTTACTTCTGCAAAGCATAGAAGGTCATGGCTCAACCTCCCAGCAAAAGGAAGTCGCTGTATCATAACACAAAACCCCAATTCCTTTCAGGCTTTGTCAGAAAGCAGAAGCTGCACCACATTGATGATATCAGTGAAGTGGAAAAAACCCCCTTCTCATACAGCGGCAGCTAGATGGTAAAGAAGAAAATATCCAGTATAAGAAGGGGAATAAGCCACTTTGCACCAGTGAAACTGTCAGTTAAAAAAGCAAAAAAAAAAAAAAAAAAAAAAAAAAAAGCATCATAACGGACATACGACGGTCGTATGGACAGGCTTTGTAGCTATATTCTGCGTGCATCTTGAATGGCACGTAGGAGCTGGCACTTCCACTACCAACTGGTGCAGGCTGTGGGCTGACTGGCTGGGCAGCAGCTCTGCAGAAAAGGACCCGGGGCAGGGGACAGGGGATAATAAGCTGAATAGGAGCCAGCAGTGTGCCCTTGTTGCCAAGAAGGCTACCAGCATCCTGGGCTGCATTGGTAGGAGCGTTGCCAGCAGATGGAGGGCAGTGATTCTTCCCCTCTATCCAGCACTGGGGAGGCCACATCTGGAGTCCTGTGTCCAGTTTTGGGCCCTGCATGACAGAAAGGATGTGGTCACATTGGAGAGAGTCCAGCAGCAGGCAGTGAAAATGGTTTGGGGGCTGGGGGACAGGACTTGTGAGGAGAGGCTGAGGGAACTGGGCAGATTTAGTCTGGAGTAGAGAAGACCGAGGGGGATTGAATAGCAGCCTTCACCTCCTTGCAAGGGGGTTGCAAAGAGGATGGAGCTGGGCTATTCTCAGAGGGGGCAGATGACAGGACAAGGAGCAATGGGCTCAAGTTGCAGCAAGGGAAGTTGAGGTTGGGTATTGGGAAAAACTTTCTCACAAGGAGGGTGGTGAAGCACTGGAATAGGTTACCCAGGGAGGTGGTGGAGTCTCCATCCTTGGAGGCTTGAAGACCTGGCTAGACAGAGCCCTGGGTGGGACGGTGTAGTTGGGGCTGATCCTGCTTGGAGTGGGACGTTGGACTAAATGTGCCCTCCTGCAGTTCCTTCCAACAGTAGTTTTTTCTAATTCTGTGGTTCCTAACACTGTGGGGCCAAGGTGCCAGAGCAAGGTCTTGCTGTGACTCCAGAGGCGTGCCGTGGACTCGCGTTGAAAGGCTGCCCGCAGCTGACCCTGCTGCACATGGGACCAGGTCTATTAGGTGGGGAAGTCAGAGGTGGCCAGATGGGAGGCTGGCTGCATTGCTTCCTTTTGTCTCCTTGGTTTAGTTTCTTCTGATGCCTTAATGTTGCCACGGACCTGCTGTCACAGCACAAGGGTGTTAAATTCACTCTGTGCTGGATCCAGACCAAGGGCTCCCTCTTGCCCACACTTGTCCTTCCGCTTTGGGGAGGTGTCAGCCACAGAGGAAGGTGCTGGACAGCTTGTGGCTTCTTCTCTCCCTGACCGAGGGAGAACTGCCCTTCGGAGGTGGGGCCTCCTCCGGTTGTGCCGGGACCGTCCTTCAGTCCTGCGTACGTCATGGCATACGCGAGTGATGCACGTAGCCATTTGTGAGAGGAGTGTCTGCTTCCCCCGGGCAATCCCACACCCCAATGGTTTGCTGAACCCAGAGCCAGTGTCATGAGTACGAGGATGATTTTGCCACAGACATTTTCATGGCAGAGAAAATAAAACTGTACTGACATAAAACACCTTCCTATAACCTCCAGGGGATGTTTCCCTTCTGCACTGTTTCATGGCAGTTGGCATGCCTCCTTTCTTTCCTATAGACCAACCCTCATCGTGCAGGGGGCATTTCCATTTCCCTGCCTGGTTCCACGGGAGCTGTGGCTTGAATTGCTGATGCCCCAGTTCTTGCCTGTAGGCCAGCATCTTGGGCTGAATGGCATCTACAGGGCCCCATGTGCATCCCAGAATTTCTTTAAATGAATGGGCTGCAATTGCCATGGCAGAACCATAACCTCAATTACTGAAAATTCATTATGTGAGTTCCTAGCCGTTGGCATTTCGGCCTCCCAAATACCTCTTCTAGTATTTTGGCTGGAGTTAGGTTCTTCCTAGGCTGTAGGTTGAGTCACTACAGGAGTTTATTGGTGGAGATGTCTAGCTTTTCAGTCTGTTTTGATAGCTTTTGGGCTCTGATCAGTCAATTATTTTTCTTTTGATGAGTGTCTCCTAAGGGCTCTCACTTGACTTATCTATGAGTTTATAAGCTGCGGTTATTTCCGATAAATTCCTTGGTGTCAAGGCGAGTTGATCTGAACTCCTGCCGAGCACAATATCTTCTGTTTGTGCAGATAAAAATGCAGCGCCAGCCTTTCTTGTACATCAGTACAGTTTTGTAGGCCGGCCCCAAGGTCCTAATTTAGTGAATGAAAAGTCTTGCACCACGAGCTAAAGCTAATTTGCATAGAAGTCCACATTGGACTTTAATTGAAGAGAAATAGTTTAGCGTAGAAGCAGTTTTTTGCAAATCTTCTTTACATAAGATTAAGGAAACAATTTAATCTTAAACATCCATTCATCGGTAGAGCATCAGAATATTTCCTTGGGGAAAGGGTGTAAGGTGCTTGGTTTGCCGCTATCGGCTTATATGTAATTTGTAGCAGAGTCTGCGCGAAGGATCGTCATCGCTGTCCTCCTCAGTCTGCTGGCAGACAGTCCAGCACGGCGATTCCCACCCGTTTTAAACTCAAGCCACCCATCAACAGGCTCGAGGCCCCCTCAGAAAATGCCAGCTCTTAATTTTCACTCTTTTTGACTACGCAAAAAAAAAAGCAATGATTTTGTTGCCAAGAACTCAGCCAGCCCACAGCAGGGCAGAATGCTTTTAACACCCTGGATTCATATTTGAAATCTCTGGACCTCTATACATGTGCTCCAGGGTGGCAAGGGCGCTGTAATTAGAGCCGCCCTAATTAAAGTGCCTGCAGTGTCATGTGTATTCAGCATCCCACGTTTCAAAATGGCAGCAGGGGTGCTTTAACTAAAGCTCATTCGGGGATGCTGAATACACTTGACACGGAGGCGGCTGGAGCGTGCTAATTAGCACGCTCCAGCAGACTCGCAGCAGACTCAATTAATCAAGGCTGCTCCAACGCATGCTAATTAGCACACATTGGCGCAGAGGTGCATCACGTGTATAGGTGCCCTCTGGGTTTATCTTGTGAATCATGTTTGCATACCTAACAGGGCTACCATTTCGTGGCACCCTTGAAAGGATCTCAAGGCACCCCAGGGTGCCACGGCACCCGGGTTGAGAATCTAGCGGTCTATATTTTTGTTTTCTCCAGTGGCAGAGTGTGAGTTTAAGGAGCTTGGATTTGCTCTGCTGCTCCTGCTCTGAATCAGGAAGCAAGGGCAGCATTTCTATGCTTTACCAGCAATGTCTGGCCAGCTGAGAATGACTTTGATTTAGCCCTGACTTGGGTGATTGTTCCTTGCACAGGAACTAATAAGTTCCCAGATGAGAGCCCTTGTGATCAGGCAGCTGAATTCCTGTACGTCAGTCTCCTGGGTGTAAAGTGGGACAATGCTTACCTACCTCTTAGCACTGGGAGATCGGGACTAAACGATATTTCAGGCCTCTTTTGCCTGGTCAGTCTCTGAGCTGCTGGGTCTCTGCTTAGCGGGAGGGAACAGGGGACACAGGGCAAAAGAACGTGTTTTGTGGTTTTAAACTGCCTGGTAAACTCCGGGGCAGGAGACTGTCTTCCAGTGCATGAAACCCTGTGCTTTGAACAGGGTCCAAAGCAAGGGATTCGAGCAGCGTGGGGGAGATGTAGATATTAGTAGGGGTAGTATGTGTCTGTACACACAGCGCAGGGGTGCGCACCCCAGAGAGGTGGTGCAATCTCCATCCTTGGAGGTTTTCAAGACCCGGCTAGACAAAGCCTAGGCTGGGATGATGTAGTTGGGGCTGGTCCTGCTTGGAGCAGGGGGTTGGACTAGATGTGACCCCCTGAGGTCCCTTCAGCCCTCATTGTCTGTGATTCTGTGATCTCAGCTGTCCAGGCCAGGATATCCCCAGGAGTAGGGTGTGCCAGCAAATGTGCCAGCAGTGGCCTGCAGATCTGTGCAGGGCATTTCACCACGTGCTGTCTGCCTGCAGGTCGTACCTGTTCCCCCTCCAAGCAAAGCAGATCAGAGCTGCTCCGTGTGTGCTTGGGGGAAGTTCATGGTGGCCTTGAGGGCTCCAACTGGGCTGCAGGGCCAGCGAAGGGCCCAGTCACCATAGCTGTGCCATTTGGGGAGCCACTTGGTGAAGAAGAAAGCGGAGAAAGTGCCGGTTGGATTACCTCCGTCCCAGTCTAATCATTTCCTAACTTGGAAAATAATCCCAGCTTGCTGTACTCCATGATTGCATGTTGCTGAACCTCCAGCTGCTCTAGTTTTACTACTAGGGCTAGCGTTTAGCTCACCATGCCAGGCTGCATGGCTCTGCAATGGGGATCACTTGTCACACCCAGAGGCCATGCGGAGCTTGCATTGAGCTACTGGCTACCTGCTTTAAACTGCGATTCTGCCTCTGCATAAGAGACTGAGGCAGACCTCGGTGAGACGAAGGCTTGTAAACTCTCGCGGGATTTTCCTGGGCTTCTGGAGAAAGAGAGTGCTTTGGAGAGCGAGAGCCTTAGAGAGATCCAGGGAACGTATCTCCAATGCCTGTGCCACTTTGGAGACAGGCTACAGATTTCTGTAGCAGTTTGAGATTGACGGCTGTTATCCCAAGGGCTAGAAGGATGAAGATTACTTGACTTTCTCTTGCCAGCGGGTTATGGAAAAGACTGAGATGGCTTCTTTCCTTTTGAGCGCAGAAGCATCTGGGTGACGCCCTCCACGGGGTATGTGTTTAGGTTCAGAAAGTGTTGAAGAATAAATCTGTAATGACAGCGGCATGGGAAAAATCTGTGTAAAGACCACAGCAGATTTATTGTTTAGTGGCTTTGTTTAAAATCTATTCCATTTTAAAGAAGACATGCCATTTACAGTGTTCACGTAGTACCTACTGCAATTAGGCCTCAATGCAAAGTGTCAGCATCGTTGTAGTACAGATGGCAGAGCTTTACTTTCAGTATCCATCCAGACCGTGGGTAGGAACCATTATTAATTAGGGGGTTTATTTATAGTCGTTACGAAACATTAACAAAACTGCAAGTTTCCTTATGCATCTGGCGTCCCTCTGTGCTAGATCAGGCAACCTAGACACCAAGCAGAGCTAGCATAAAAGATGTATAAGCTTTTTGTAATATGTTCCCATTCTTCACGTGCATGGGCTGTTTTTTATATACTCTGATTACTCGCTAATCCTGGTCTGTTCCTGTTGGCGAGATGTGCGCGCACATACATCGAGCGAGCTGACCCCATAAAAAATAAAAAGGCAGACAAGCCAGCAGAGTCCTTCTTGGGGCTGCGTGCCTGCTTTGGGAGGTTTTCTGTGCGGATCTATTTGGCTTTGCATGCCAAAGCCATTAAGACTTTGTTCTCTCCCAGTTTGTTTGCAAGAACATGATCCATCTGGTAGACGGTTCCTGTTGCAAACCAGCTGGATGGTAATTAAATAGGAGGGTGCTTGATCTCTGTGAAAGAAAGGGGCAAAATGAAGCAAACACAGGAAGCTTGGATGAGGGCCTAACCCTTTGGAAAGGCGTGTGTTGTGCGTCGAGCACCATCCTCGGAGCTTTGCCCTCTTGAATCAACTTGCTGATAAAATGAAGCCGTGCTTTAAGGTGAACTCAGTCACCGATCAGAAGCGCTGCCGCACGGTTGTATAACGATTCAGGCCAGGAGGTGGAGAACAGGTGTTTTCTGATTTGAAGCAGTAGCTGGGTAGGTAGAATACAATTATCAGGTCATATTTTGCCATGGCCTCCACAGGCTCTGCTTCTGAGCTCTGATGTTGCTCTAAGCGGCAAGCTACATTTTCCATCAGCGACTCCTCCATCATGCCTCTTGCAGCATTGCTCTTTCAGGTGATGAATGGTGAAGAATTTGTCTGAAATGTCAGGTGGCCGTGCTGAGCGGTGTCTATTCAGAAGGGGTTGTCCTGCATACACAGTACCACGGTCCAACTGCTTCCCTGTCCGCTGTGTTTCATTTTCTAAACGGTGAAAGCGTTTGCAATAGTAGTGTCGTAGCCGTGACGGCCCAGGGCTGGGGCGGGCAACTTGTGGCACGGGCAGCCTCCGTGTGTGGCACGTGGCAGATCGGAGAGGGAACGACCCAGAGGGCTGAGAGCGGAAAGCAGAGTAAGAGATCAGGCAGGGAGCACAGGGCTGGGAGCAGAAAGTTGAGCAGCAGATCAGGAGAGGCAAAGGGATTGGAGTGGCACTTGAGGAGGGCTTGGGGCTAGTTTTTAGCAACCTGCTAAAAAGGTTGGCCCCCACTGGCCCGGGGAATAGCTGAGAGGCAAGATTTGTGGGACAAGGTAACTGGACCAACTGGATCGTTGGGGGAGGTGCTTGATCAGCTTTGGGGCACCAAATGCTCTTCCTCAGGGCTGGGAAAGTGGGTCGTAGGCTGGATCTGTTTCCTTCCTAGCCCTGGGAAGGTGTTTTGTGTGCATCTAACATCTCTCCCAGCTATATAGTGTGTCTTTAAAAGGCTAGCCATGCAGGATGCCTAACTGACCACCACGGAGACTGGTTATCTATCCAAAGTATCTGTACAGTGCTGGCTTCTGGCAAGGAGAACGTCTGTCCTGCCTGTTTCCCTGCAATAGGTAAGCTCACGCAGGGCCCTCAGCTTTGAGCTGGCAGGATCGTCCCAGGACCAAAGGGTAGGTTAGTGCCTAAGGCCCCTCTCCTGAGAGGGGCAACAAGGGTATCACTCGTGGTTGTCCCATTGTCCGCGTACCTGCTGGCCACTGGCCAGTGATTTCTCACCCGATTCTTCACAGTGGCCTTGCAGTGACTGCTACTTACTCTTGGGTGGGTTTACTTTGATTTTCATCAGCCCCTTTTCAGTTGCCGTTTTTCCAAGGAGATTAAAAGGCTGTCTTTTCAACAGTTGTCTTCTGAGTAGATCCCTTGGTCCCGGTCCAAGTGCCTTTGGCAGTAGACACTTACTCGAGGTCCTCTCTTGCAACACCCTGACTCATCCCCGGGATATACCACGGAAGCTGGCAGGAAGCAGCTAAGGGCGGTGGCCTGAGAAATGACAGCTTTCAAGATCCTAATCACAGGAGCATGTGTTTGGTAATGACCTTCGTTGGTCCCCTGAGTGATCTCGTGGGGCAATTACAGCCCCCTCCCCAAAACGTACATGCAGGTTTGCCGTACAAGGAGAAATCACGAGCTGTATCTAGCAAGAGCATGGAAGCGGCTGCCTTCATGTGCTTCGTTGGCTAAAAAGACTTGGTCTGATAAGTCAGATGCAAAGGTAGCCTCCCTGAGCTTCCCCGCTGACTCACTTCCCTCTTGCCTGCTCCTGATATGTGCAAGATGACCAGCAGCCCATGGTCAGGCAGGTGGGCCTAAGCCCTCAAGGGTACATGCTGCCCAAACAAATCTCAAAGGAGCTCTCGCCTGCCCTGGTTTAATGAGCACCTCGCGTTAGGGAATAGCAGCGTTCAGGTTTTTAATTTGTTTCTCTGTATGTGAAATTGCACACAGATAATTTGCAGCACATCCGAGTCCCCATTCCATGGTTTGCAAAAGCTTATGAATGCTCCTGTCATTTGGGGCCTGACCTGTTTTTCAAGGACTGGCAGATTGGGTTTTTTTGTAATGTAGAGAAGGGTCCTATAGACCGAGGCTGATAAATTAGGCCAGGGCAGAACTTCACGGCTGTTGGGGTGAAAAATCTTACTAGTACCTTAAAGGGTGAAGTTGTTGTAGTACAGCTGACACATGCAAGGGGGAAGTGGTGTTAAAAGGCCTCAGGTGTGAGGGTATTTCCATCCACCCTGCTTTGCCTATCTAGCTGCAAACTAGGGCCCGCTAGCAAGAGCCACCTAGCTGACTTCTCTCGACTTAGGGGCAGAGAGAAAGGCGCTCTCCTTCTCTGGTGGGTGGCAAAGCGAAGGAGAGCTCAGAATTGTTCACCTGAGTTCTTCCCTTAAAGCTTTTTGTTCTCATCAACAGCTTTATTTTTTGCTCTTTTTCTGTACGAGTGTGTTTTGCAGAAGGAAACTGTGGTTAATCCACTTCCGGCTCATACTTTTGGCGAAGAGTGAAATGACAGTTGCTCCTGGGCCCGCGGGTTGATGCGACAGCCCTCTGACAGCCCATTACAGCACAGTGACTAGCCACGCGGTTGGGGGGAACGAGGTAGAGAAGTGGCTGCAGCAACGTGTTTTGCTCTGCTCATCCTAGCCGGGTTCGTACATGGAGAACGAGGTAGGTGCGGGTTGTGGATCGACTACAAGTAGCCTTTGTAGTTCAGCAGCTCTTGGGTTCCTCGCTGTATCTGCCTCTTTTCAGACAGGCTTTCAGAAAGCAAAATTCAGGCCCTTTCTGCTAGTCGTGAGAATTTGCAGTTCTCCCTTTAAGCCCAGACAGCGGCCCATGAAGCTGAACATTTGTTAGGAGCAAAAATGCTTCTCACATGTCCTCTTACCTGTCTGCAGCCTGGATGAAGTTGAGAGGGAAAAGCTAAGAGTGTTTTCTAGGATGCTGGCAGTAGATTGGATCACCTGGCTACAGCTGTCTAATATTTCCGAAGCTGTCGGGGTCCTGCCTGTAAGGGAGTGTGCGCGCATCCTAGTTGAGAGATCGTCTTGGGTACAATGCTGAACCTGGTTGGCAGATTCAGTCTCTAGTTAAGTATACTCTCTCTATGTCTTAAAGATATAATATCAAAGTCTCTTTATACAATGATCTTTGGGGCTTATTTTTTTTCAGATACTGGTGTTGTATATGTTTTTGTGGCCAGCCTGTGGGACTGCTTTCTTTTTGGCCTCCTCAGTTTGCATGTAGTGCAGACATTTCTTCTCTTGCCTTATGTACTTACAGGAGACTTGGAGAGCTACATTTCATACTTGGGCAATATTTTCAGTGACCGCAGGGCTTGAAGCCTCCCAGAGTCAGGAAGCTGGATCCTTTTAGAGGGCTCCCTGCACTCCTGGCGGTGTTGAGGAAAATGGTTTTCGAGTCATTGGAGGGAGGTCACCTTTTCAAAGGGTGCACGTGGTTCGATCATGTTCTTCCCTCTCTGCTGCTGTTGGGAGGAAAGAGCAGATGTCCAGCAAGGTTTGTGCCAATCCACTGCAGGAGATCTGCCATCCCTTAGCTGTCACTCTTGTTCCCATCCCACCTGCCCGCTCCCCCTGGTCTTGGTTTCATGGCTTGCCTATCAGATCCTCAGGACAGGGATTATACCTTTATGTCTGCATCGTGTCCAGCACAGCATGGGGCTGGTAGATTTTGCAGAAACGGGACCTTTCCTTCTGTGTTTGCACTGAGCAGCGCTCTCTGAAGGAGTCGTAGGGTTTTTATCCGACTGGACTTGCCTACTCGTCCAATGTGAAACAGGAACCAGCGTGAAGCTGGGCAGTCCTAACCACCGTGTCTGCATTTCAGTAAAACTCAACTTGCTCCACAGGGCAAGCATAAATCAGAACAGGGGTCAGAGAAGGAAGACAAAGGGTCCTGCAACATATAGTCTTAACCGGCTCTTTTTTGACTGTGAAATTGGATGCTGTGTGGGGTGGAGGGGTGGACAATTAACTGGCTGACATTATTGCAAGGAATAGAGCGTCCCGTTCTGCGTCACCTGAGAACACAATGTATTTTGTACATGCTAACGAACGAAGCCTCTCCACACCCTCGGGAGGTAGCGCTGCACTGCAGTTTGGCCCGGGTAGGCACAGGGCTTTACAGCCAGAAGCCAGGGGAAGTGAGCACGGCCACCCCAGCAGGGACAGTTTTAAGGTGGGGTTGTTCAAAGGGGCATATTCTCCCCACTGTGGAGGCGGGGATCCTGGCATTGACGTTGATTGGCTTGCTTTCCACTTACCCCACGGGCTCGTCTACACCATTGCCCCAGCCAGTGCCAATGAGGATGGGGCTGAGCCCACTCCCCCCAGCCCACCCACCTGAGCTTGTACACCGGACCCAGAAGTTAGAGGCAGTGTCTGCACAGGCTGGAGCAGCCTCGTTGCCTGCTTCTGGTTCGGATGCTTTTCCTGTGGCTTTGGAGGGCAGGGTCTGGGCCAGGGGTGCTTAGCCCCATCCTCACCGGGGCCGGGCACTGCAGCTCTACCAGGCACTGCAATACAAAGTGCCCTCGCTGACCGTCTCGCAGCAACGCTGAGCCTCTGTTTGCTGAGCCAGCTGGAACGTGGCTGATGTGCAAGGCACTGCTTTGAGCCAGGGAGGGCGGGGGAAGCCAGCACGGGGAGCAAACGCACACCTCAGCAAACAGCTCCTCTCTGAAAGGTCGCAACCTCGGCGTCCTGCCCTTCTGCAGGAAACTGCAAGCAGGGAGAGTCATGCAGCTGAAGATGATAACTACTGGGGTTTACTGGGTCATGAACTGTTTGTTCACCTGGACTAGGAGTTGTGTGCATGTCTGCACGGCTGCTGTTACAGTAAGGAGCTGGTACAGGGCTCCTGTGTCCGTCTCTCATGCTCCAACTATCTCAGTAATATCCCTGGGTCTCTAGGGTGCATTTGTGTGTGGTTTGGTGCTGCACATGCCTACAGCGTACTGTCACACAGACCATGGTGGCGATCCAGCGGCTACAGCCGGAGATCTGCGTGTCCCTGCTGTCGGGACTGCTTCACTGTTGGTAAACACAGAGTTAAACTTTCACGGTGTCCGAGTGATTGAGGAACTTACGCTTTGCTTTAAAAAACGATGAAAGGAGACTTGTGCTTGTAAGCCACTTAGGGTGGAGTCTAATGAGTCGCCTTTCATCTCCTTTTTTCTGCCATAAACACTTCTACGGCGTCACCGAGGCCGAGCACACGGATGTCTGTGCCTCTTGTTATGCCACAAATGCCCCAGATTTGTGGCTCGCACAGAGGTGATCATGTGCTGCTCGTTAGTGGCAGACATCTGTTTGCTTTATAGCTGGAGAGGCCAAAAGCTGCCTGCACTCTCCAGCTGTCCTGGGCAGGTGCTTGAGGGGCCCAATCCTGCACATCCAGGAAATTCCCACTTGGGATCAAGCCACACAAGCCCTGGGAGCACCTGCCCGGCTTTCCCCTCTTCGAGGGATGCACCCCTGGGAATCCAGGGTGTTTGCCACCCTTGCATCATTGCATTACCCTTATGTCCTGACTTGCAAGCATTTGTGCCGCGTTCATGCCCCCCACTCTGGCTTCACCGCAAATGTGGCTTAGACTGAGGCACAACCAGCTCCCTGTTAGTAGTGCAGACTGGCCCGTGCAGCAGGAAAGCAGAGTTGGGAGTTGCGGTAAGGGTGAGCGAATAGGTGTTATCAGGGGGGTCAGATGGGGACTGCAGTAAACGGCTGGCTCTCAGAAGTGCCGGGCACCGTCTGGCCCAGGGGTGACGACCAGAGCCTCAGAGAGGTGGTGGTAACCCCCACCAGGTATTTCCCTTGGCGGCTGATGGCCGGGTACACAGTGAGGATCGGGACAGCTTTGCCACCTGGTAAGCCAGTCTAATCACAAAGGACTCTAGCTGATGGCTTCTTTTTACTTCGAGGCGGTGTTTACCCTGGAAATGCTGCTGCTTCTCTTCGCCTTCCTGCTAGATCCGAGGCTTCGTCTGCATCAGCTTGAGAGCCAAACAAGCCATTATCTGGGGCCGCTAATGAACTTTAAAAATTTACCTCCTTTCCTACTGCAGCAGCTTGTCCTGCAGGGCACCTCGGGTTTACCTTGAATGCCCTCAAATGATTCTTTTTGCCCAGCACGTTCCTATTCGAGCAGAAGCAGCTTATTGGAGAACATGAAAAGGAATAAAACTGAACACGATCATAGACATTTGTTGCTAACAGATGGCAGCCAGTTAGTGTCACCCTAGTCGGCCAAGCTGCCTTGTAGAATAGCTCTCTCTGACTTGGTGTCTTCTCCCTGCCTTTGTGGGTCAGATCTTTTTGGTTTATTCACACAAACAAGTCCTTAGCGCTGCCGGGCGAGTACAGCCCGGGAGAACAAGCTGGATTCTGTTCTGCCTTGCACAAGTCTGCAGTATAATTGAGCTCCTTTCTGATCACAGAGCCTCTATTATCACAAGTGATTTTAAAAAGACAAGAACAACTCTGCTTGGGTTGTGTTTTTCCAGACCCCAGCTTGAGCTAGCAATACTTTATTTTTGGATTTCGAAGACCTTCAAAGTCACGAGGAAGCCGTTAGGAGGAGAGGAATGTCCCATAATGTCAGAGCTCTGATTGCTTTAGGACAAAATCCCTATTGCTTATGTTTGGATGGATCATAAAATTGCATACGGCTGCCATTGGCGGTGGCATAACTACATCCAGAGCCATCCATTTTAACATACGTATTTATATGCTTGGAAGTGCAGCGTGGTAAATTATCTCTTGAAAGGGAAGTACTCAGTTGTCATGATGAACACTTAACATTTAGCGCTGTTGTGTCATGCGTTCCTGGAAAGAATATCACCCCACATTCAGACTCAAGTCCTGCATTGCCTCCCTAGCTTTAATGTACTATGGGTTATTTTCACCAGTTGTACCCATCTTGCCGTTGGGGTACACCCCCCTAAAAGAGGACCGTAGCAGCTGTGTGAACATCCAGCCATTAGGGCTGTGCAAAATTTTGCCGGGTGTTTCATTTCAAAGTTGTTTCAATGCATTTTGAGCTCGAAACAGCGAAATTGAAGTGAAAGGCTTCGAAACGAAACGAGGGCACTCGAAAATTTTGAAAGTTTCAAAATGTTTTGAGTTTCAAAGCCGGGCTTACTGGCTTCAGTCCCAGGTGGCAGTGGCAGCCTCCTATCGTCTGGTGCGCAGATCCGGGGGCCTGCGCCCCCAGGAGGAGTCCGGCACAGCCCTGCAGCCCTCCCGGGGGTGCGGGCCCTCGGATCGGCGCGCCGGATGAGAGGAGGCTGCCGCTGCCAGCAAGTCCCAGGTGGCAGTGGCAGCCTCCTATCGTCTGGTGCGCAGATCCGGGGGCCTGCGCCCCCAGGAGGAGTCCGGCACAGCCCTGCAGCCCTCCCGGGGGTGCGGGCCCTCGGATCGGCGCGCCGGATGAGAGGAGGCTGCCGCCGCCCTGAACAGTTTGAGGTGCAGTTTCCCAGAAACCTCTTCACCTGTCTCCTTGAAACATGGCAGGTTTCATGCCCTCGGAAGGGGCTACCATCCCTGCAATTTTCATCCAAGTCAGGCAAGGAATGACAAAGTTTTAGGCGTTTTCATGATTCCTCGTTACAGCCTATGGGCGCGAAGCAGTTTCAACAAAACGAAACGGGACAGTGCTTCGAAACGATGAAATGAAACACTGGCCCTTTGAAATGGCAAAATGGATGTCGAAACAAAACGGTGCTGCTTCGCAGCCGTGATCTGGCAGTTGACCCTTGCGAAGGCAATAGGCAAAGAAGGATAGAGGCTGTGTGTGAGAGCAGAGGTGCCTCTTCTAGGACAGCAGTGAAAGCATCCTTTTGTAGAAGTGGAGTCTGCAGGAAATGCATCCAAACCCAGGAGAAATGTCTGTGGTTGGATGGGGTGGGGGGAGCATGGAGGGCTTTGTGCAGCCCTCCGGGTTGCTTATAACGCTGCGCTCTAAATCCCAAATGCTTAGAGCCACTGCAGCGTTCTCAGTCTCCCAAAAGACAGGGACTGAAAGCTGATTTTGTGTCCTTCCTTTTTCGCTCTAGCATCGCTGCGCACCTGGAGGAGAACCAGCCGTTCATTTCAGTAAGGCTGTGGGAACAGGTGAATAATGAGGTCTTTCAGGGGAGAGGCGGCACACCTCATCTCTGCTTGGCACGCTGGAACAGAGAGCGCCCAGTGCCCGCTTCCACTGCGCCTGGAGTCTGATAGTCAGCCTCTCATTCCCTGCGACGGGTCTGTCAAGAGGCTTCGTTTGCTTGCAGATTGCAGATCATGCAAAGCCTAGCCCTAACCCATTTCTGTTTCTGCCAGCAGCCTGGAATCGTGTCCCCTTTCAAACGAGTCTTCTTGAAAGGCGAGAAGGGACGGGATAAAAAGGCCCAGGAGAAGGTTACTGAGAGACGCCCGCTTCACACCGTCGTGCTGTCCTTGCCCGATCGAGTTGAACCAGACATACTGCTGAATGACTACATCGAAAAGGAAGTTAAGGTAACTTGGGAGGCAAGGGACAGGATCTCTTTCATCCTTCTCTCAACTTCATCCTCCTGTCTGATGTGCGAGTGTGATGGGGAGGGGATTGTTTTGCTGCAGTGCACAGTACAAGAGGCCTTTGGTGTTCACCCTTGTCTGAAATTGTGCCCTCAGTTCAGCTTTCCACGCGAGTGTGTTTTCCTTTCCCAAAAGGGCCCTGCCATCAAGACATTCCCAGGATTTTCCTCAGTGGGTCTTGCCAACACAGCGCGAAGGATAAAGCACAGCCACATCATTTCCATCTTCAGACTGCTCCAGAGGCTCCCCCATTCATTCATCTGAGGACCCAGTTCAAAATTTCAGAGGCCTTCCCCTAGCTGATTGAACGGAGCAAGTGTGTGTGCATTTGTGTGCTCCTTTGCAAACCACATCGCTGTTCGTTTAAGGCAAGGCAGCCACGTGACTTGCGAGGGGACAGCCTGTGACCCCTGGCCCTCGCGTAGGCCATGCACGGTTAACATGTGGCCTGTGGGCCCCGGCAAATGCCTATCCCTTTGCCATGCAATGGAGGCGCATGCAATGCTCGGTGTTGTGTGTAACCCCTGGCCGTGCCAAATTTAAGACAAGAGCCGCTTTTCTCTATAGCTTCTGCTCTCTAGAAGAGCCACTGGCCTTGTCCACTTCTAGAACTTAGTTGAAAGGATATTTATGTTTTGCTTCCTGGTCCTTAGCTAATCTCCTAAGTGTATTTAACTCATGGAAAGTGCTTTGGAGTACAGCCCAGCTGAGAGCTGTGAAATGGTGTAGCACAGTCCTGCCACACACAGGCCAGCTGGAAGGACATCCTGCTTGCTGGTTGCTTTAACAGCTGCTTTGGGAGAATGATAGCTGTTTGTAAGGCTCTGCTGGCTGTATACCTTGAGACTTGGATGATTGCTTTTTGGCCACCAGATTGAATTTCAGCTCTTGGATACCAGCTTGTAGTAATAGTGAAAGCCCTGCCTGGCCTCATCGGAAGTCTTCTGTCTCAAGTAGTTCTCCAAAGGTTTCTAAATGTAGCATCAAGGCAACAGCTGGCCTGGATTGCTTTTAGACTGAGCTTAAGATATGGCTTCCTAGTTGGTATTTATCTTTAAATTCACATTTTCCGTGACTGTGGAGAGATTTCACTGTGGGGTGCGTGCAGCACCTGGTAACGGATTTTTTTTCCCTTCCCAGTATTTAGGCCAATTAACATCTGTCCCTGGATACCTGAATCCCTCCAGTCGTACTGAAATCCTTCATTTAATAGATAATGCCAAGGTGAGTACCAGGCCATTTATACACTCCAGCCTGAACTTTTGTCGAGTGAACTCTGCTAGCTCCTCTGTCCCTACTGTTCTTGTTTTATATATGTATGCAGTACTCCAGACATGGAGGCTGCAGAGCAGAGAGATCAAAGGTTGACAGTACAAGGATAAATGACTCAAGTTATAGGGGTGAGGGGGAAATCTTAAGCAAGTTTGAGTGGCTGCTTGAAATGTGTGATATGTGTCTAGTGGGTTTCATTTTTAGATGCTTACTGTGCATGTTTTAGTAGTTTCAGTTAAGGTCAGTGGCACATGAAAGGAGCAGAGAAGTGGAGGTGGGTGTTCCCTTCTTCCCAATGCTGCCTTGACCAGGGCTAATGACAGGGGAAAGGAGCCTTCCACTTGTTAATGAAAACTCCTTTGTCACAGAGAGCACATCAGCTCCCAGGGCAGCTGACCCAGGAGCACGACGCAGTGATTAGTCTGTCTGCCTACAACATCAAGCTGGTGTGGAGGGATGGAGAAGACATCATACTCAGGGTCCCCATCCACGATATCGCATCGGTGTCATACATCCGGGATGACTCCTCCCACCTGGTGGTGCTGAAAACAGGTAGGCTGCGACTAGCGCAGGGACTGCCGAGTTGGCAGAGACATCCTCACTCAGGTGGTCTCCAGAGAGGAACGTGGATTGGCTTTTAAACTGACGTCCGCTAAAGTCCGGCGATGGGCTTTACACCCTGTTAATGTCAGTGTCATGCAGAGTAGTTCACAGCATGCTTTGGATTTTCTCTGTAAGATGCTTTAATTACCAAGATGCAATCGTTTTACTAATGCTCTTCTCTTAAATTGACTTGCTGGAGGGGGAGGAGCCGTTCATTTTCCCAACACACGTAAATGAGGCGTTCCATCAGGTTAGACCTACAGCTGAGTTGTGATAGAATTTGTTTTTTTATGGGGAAGATTTCAGCCTGTGTGAATGGCTTACTGCTGTGCCTCTCTGAACTCACTGCAGCTTTCGCACTCAAAATGCCAGGTAAGTGCTGTCAAAAGCCCAAAGCACATGTTGCATCCAGCTGATTTCTGGATGAAATGGAAAATGTGTTGCAATCTTAATGGACGTACCTGCCTCCCAGACTTCAGGCAGCCTGTCGGAGCAGCGCAGATGCGTGTGCATGTGTTGTGCATTCTTTCTGACTGTTGTCAAAGTTGGAAAACAGTCAGGAACCTCGCCATCCGTTCTGTGTTTAATTGAGCATTTCACAGGTGACTGTAGGGGGATGCATCTCTTTTCCTCAGTAAATATAATGGCAGTGAGGGGGGAAGAGTATGTAGAATAAATGAAGGTCTGGACTCCACAGCTGTAATTCTGTCAATGGATCGGGAGCATCTAAACCACAAAGTGAAGCTGGCAATTAGCGGGAGTCGTCAGAAACGTTTGCTGGAATTACAGCCTCAAGCCTTGTCTGTTTTTTACCGTAGCGTGAGGCTGTGTCCTGGACCCGAGCTCGGCGCTCTCGATGGAGAGCTCCCTCTTGTGGAGCTGCTTCTCCTGGCTGGTGGAGCCGTGCTCCCTTCCCTGGCGTGTTTGCAGTCCCCGCAGGCTGGCTGAGTCCCCGAGCCTTCCTCATGCTTCTGTCTGGTACCTCGGTGCGAGCCATTACAGACGGGCCTGGGAGAACGAGGAGCAAGTCCTTCGTTCTTGCATGACACGGGGGTAATCGAGCCTGTCTGTGTCTGACATGAGACATGCAGTCAGCCTGGGGCTTTTTGTGTAGCAGAGCAGGCCAGATCCCAGCCGTCTTGGCTGCCTCCAGCTGGGTCTTTGTGGAACATACATGAGCACAGCTCAGCAGTACAACACGCAAGGTGGTGAATTAACCAGCGATCAAAACCCCATTTGTCGGTCAGTCCGTTCAGTGCCTCCTTTCATACCGTCTGGATTGGAGGTGTGGAACGGCATTGCCCAGCCTCAGCAAATAAAACCGTAAGCAGGGTTGGAAAGTTGACAGATTACCAGCCCTGAGAGAGGACATTCAGAAAACCCAGCTTGCTCAGTCCTCAGGCCTTGCCAACGAATGGCCTCCAGTATCAGGGTAGGGAGATGGTTGGTTTCTGTTTTCCTTTGATCCTAAGAATCAGGCTTAAGTGCAGGTCTGGTGAAGGCTAGTTGTGGCCTTAGCTCTTCATCTGGAGCAGTTGGGTTACAGCCCAGCTGCAGCCCTGGGGCAACAGGTATTGTGCATTTTGTATCCAGTGCCTGCAAACACCTGGAAACACCTTGTAGTTTGGACAGCCACAGTCATGCCAAAGGCCTGCCAGTTTTCTTGCAGCAGAGTTTGAGAGAGGGGACAGAAAAGGTTTTGTAGCCTGAAAACAGCACGAGGAAGGTCCCTGCAGAGAAGGGCTAGTCAGATACACGAGCCGGGCAGGTGTTCAGCTCACAGAAAGCAGCCATTGAACTTCCACAGCATTGTGCTTTCCTGGCACACTCCACAGTAAGACCATCAGACAAGTTGGTTGTCACGTGCCAGGATCAGATGGGCTCTGAAACCAGTGGATCAGACCCAAAAAGACTGTGTGCCACTACTGCATGTGCTCCCTGTGAAGTTCAGTCTCTGGGTCTGCAGGATGTGAGCTGAGCTGAAGGGATGATCCAGCTGCCTTCTTCCACTTGCTGTCTGAGCAGTTCCCCAGCTAAGGCTGTTCATCAGCATTAGCTTGAGTAGTTACTTTGCCATCAACTCTGTTTTCATATCAAGGGACATAGGGCTGGAAGGGACCCCAGCCATGGCATCCAGTCCCCTGCCTTTGTAGTCACCCAAGAGAACCAACAGGGAATGTAGCTCCAGCAGCACTGGTGTGAAGGCAGGGAGGTATATGGCCACCAGCAGGTCCCCTGCACTTTTGTGCATGAGGCATTGATCCCTGATGGTGGAGGGAGACCATATACCCTCCTTTAAGCTGGAGGGATGAGCAGGGAACTTTCCTGTGCTGCAGTCTCCCTGCTGCTGTGCTGGCTGTTCCTGCATGCAGAACCAGTGTTTCATAGATTTCATGGACATTAGGGCTGGAAGGGACCTCGGGAGATCATCGAGTCCAGACTCCTGCCCCAAGAGCAGGAAGTCAGCTGGGGTCAAAGATTCCAACAAGTCAGCCTGGATCACCAGCCTATCCTCCGGTGTGGACGCTATGTCCCAAAGTTTGGTGTCATTGGCAAACATGGTCAGTCTACTTCTGACACCAATGTCTACATCGTTGATAAAGAAGTTGAAGAGAACCGGTCCAAGGACGGAGCCTTGGGGGATACCACTGGACACGGAGTGCCATGATGATTTGCTTCTGTCGACCACCACTCTCTGAGTCTGGTCTCAGAGCCAGTTCTCCAGCCATCGGATTGTGGGGTAGCCGAGACCACAGTTGGCCGATTTTTCCAAGAGGAGATTGTGGGACACCAGGTTAAAGGCTTTTTTGAAGTCCAGATATGTGATGTCAATCTCTTCTCCCTTGTCCAGGTGATAGGTCACCTGGTTGTAGAAGGAGATGAGATTGGTCAGGGAAAACCTACCTGCAACAAACCCGTGCTGGCTATCCCTCAGGATGTTGCCATCAGCCAGCTTGACAAGAATGGACTCTTTGATGATTTTTTCCAGAATCTTACCAGGGATCGAGGTCAAGCTGATGGGCCTGTAGTTCCCTGGATCTACTTTCCTCCCTTTCTTGAAGATAGGCACCACATTGGCCCTCTTCCAGTCTTCAGGTACTGCACCAGGGGTTTTCGAAAATCTTGGCCAGTGGTTAGGCTATGACTCCTGCCAGCTCCTTAAGTACTCTGGGGTGTAATCTGTCAGCACCAGCTGACTTGAAGGTGTCCAGCCTCTCAAGGTGTTCCTTTACGAGGTCTATTGTATATTTTCACCCTCACCCTGGCCGTCCCACATCTTGCTAGGCAAGGCAGACCCTTCGGGCTGATGAAAAACCAACGCAAAGTACCCATTAAGGAGGTTAGCTTTTTCCTGGGAGTTGGCTGTCAGTTGTGCCATTTGGTTTAGCAGGGGTCCAATGTTACCCTTGCTTTTCTTCTGACTCCCTACATAGGTGTGCATGGCACTGTGTAGCCTACGGGCTGAGGTCCTGCCTGAACATTTCCATTAGTCTGAATTGGAGAGAAGGCAAGTAGCAAAGAACACAGGGAGGGCTGAGTTGTGTGCAACATGAGGCCAAGAAGTACCTTGCTGTGCAGTGCCCACCCCTCAGTCCTCTCTGTTCAAGGAGGAGGGGGTGTCTTATTCACGTTCACTCGCACAAGAATCCCTGCTTGTGATGCACAAAAGCTCTTAACCTGGCAGCCAGACCAAACTCACAGAATTACTAGAATGCAGGGCTGTCTTATGCCACAGTGCTGGCTGCTCTGTGCTGGTAGCTTGGTGC
Organism: Alligator sinensis; assembly: GCF_000455745.1. Lineage (NCBI taxonomy): Eukaryota > Metazoa > Chordata > Crocodylia > Alligatoridae > Alligator > Alligator sinensis. The sequence continues at coordinate 250,428 of NW_005843086.1, forward strand.
AACATTAGCTGGGGGCTTTAAATTGCACTGGCCTGGCTTTTTGGTTGTAGGCTGTCAGGGCTGCTGTGTGTCATTCGGAAGGCACCAGAACACACTGAGGTTGGCTTGTATGCATGGATTAGAGACACAAGGCCTTGCACTGCATCTCTTTATGCAGCAGTACAGATCTGGTAGCACCAGTACAGCAGGGAGCAATCGCATCCGAACGCTCTCCTCCCCTTCCTCTTTCATTAATGGCTTTTCTGTTCCTCAGCTCAGGACCCTGGGATTTCTCCAAGTCAGAGTCTCTGTGCCGAAAGCTCCAAAGCCCTCACATCTGGGTCGCTGTCGGAGAGTGGAGTGGTACCTGTCGAAGCTTGCTGTTTGGTGGTCCTGGCTACAGAGAATAAAGTAAGGCTGAATGCCCCAAATGTTCTGCTCCGATATTGCCGTTTCAGTCAAAATGCCGTGATAAAAATAGTACTTGAGTTTGCATGGAGGCTGCTGCCTACACAATTAACAGGAAGGCTGGCTGGGTGTGTTCTGCGTAGATGATGTCTCCAAATCCAGCCTGTATCCAGCCAGTTTTTGTTCAATGTCTTCATCAGTGACCTGGAAGATGGCACAGAGTGCACCCTCAGCAAGTTTGCAGACGACAGCAAGCTGGGGGGAGTAGCAGATACACTGGAGGGTGGGGCTAGGATTCAGAGTGACCTTGACAAATTGGAGGATTGGGCCAAAGAATCGTATGAGGTTCAACAAGGACAAGTGCAAAGTCCTGCATTTAGGACAGAACAATCCCATGCACCAGGACAGGCTGGGGGTGACTGGCTGGGCAGCAGCTCTGCAGAAAAGGACCTGGTGGGGACAGGGGACAATAAGCTGAATAGGAGCCAGCAGTGTGCCCTTGTTGCCAAGAAGGCTACCGGCATCCTGGGCTGCATTGGTAGCTGCGTCACCAGTAGGTCCAGGGCAGTGATTCTTCCCCTCTATTCAGCACTGGGGAGGCCACATCTGGAGTCCTGTGTCCAGTTGTGGGCCCCCCATGACAGAAAGGATGTGGACACACTGGAGAGAGTTCAGTGAAGGGCAACGAAAATGGTTTGGGGGCTGGGGGACATAACTTGTGAGGAAAGACTGAGGGAACTGGGTTTATTTAGTCTAGAGAAGAGAAGACCGAGGGGGATTGAACAGCAGCCTTCACCTCCCTGCAGGGGGGCTGCAAAGAGGATGGAGCTGGGCTGGTCTCAGTGGGGGCAGATTACAGGACAAGGAGCAATGGGCTCAAGCTGCAGCAAGGGAAGTTGAGGTTAGATAGTTGGAAGAATTTTCTCACTAGGAGGGTAGTAAAACACTGGAACAGGTTACCCAGCGATGTGGTGGAAACTCCATCCTTGGGAGTTTTCAAAACCTGGCTGAACAAAGCCTTGGCTGGGATGCTGTAGTTGGGGCTGGTCCTGCTTGGAGCAGGGGGTTGGACTAGATGTGACCTCCTGCGGTCCCTCCCAACCCTCGCTGTCTGATTCTATGATTTTGTAGAGCTGCCTTAGCCACAGGGGACTTGCCCATATTTACACGGTATAACTAAGATTGCAGTCTGACTCAACACAAGCTGTGAATTGCCTGCTACAAGGTACCCCCATAACTCCGGGTGCTGTAAGCTTTGGATCCAATGTTTTTGCTAACCCTTCCCCCAGTTTTAGGAGAAGATACTTTCCCCATCAAGAAATACCCATAGTAGCACTGCTTTCCCTGAGGATATTTGCATTCCTTCACAGTAGCATCCTGCATTATTTATTAACCTCCGTACTCAGTGCATTAAGGCTCCCTTAGCAGATTAGGAGCTGTACAAGTAAGGAAGCTCCATCCTCCTGTCCCAAGCTCGCAGATGGACTCAGACCCTTGAATGCATTTGAAGGTGCAGCTTTTATCCCTGCAATCAGTCTTGTTCCAGGAAAAGCACTGTGCTCTCAGCATTAGTGACTTTTCTTGGAAGCCAGCGTGGGGAGGAGCAGCACATTTGTGCCCTTGTGCTTCCAGACTCGGAGCTTTTCACCTGCCCACCCAAAGATGCAGCTGAGTAGTAGCAACAGCATGGATCCAGTGCCTGACTATCTTGTTCTACTCCCAGAGGAGTGCTGGTGCCTTTCAGAGAGCTGCTACCTCCTGAGCATTTGCAATCTGGGTTAAAATGATAGATAAGCAAGATATATAGATAGGTGGATAAAATAACGGATACGGCAAGTTCTAAACCCAGTGGACCGAGAAGGAGAATAGGATGGGGGTATAAATATAGTCATGACATCATTTAGTCCCGCATGCCTTGTTCAGCTGTGCCCTGCGTTCCTGTCATTAGATTGCGTCTGATTAGCTCTGCAATGCTCAGCTGAGTGTGTCTGACACCATGCTGGGTGCTTGGGGTCTAACAGTCTCTGTTGTTCATCCTTTTCTCTGAAATGTGCAGGGGGGAAATCACGCAGTGCAGAAACATCTAGGGCATTTTTACACATGCATGTGCCACAGCGCCAGGTGCTTTGAAAAGCGCCCGGCACTGCAATGCATGCAGTTGTATAAATGGTGAAATGTGCACCAGTGCACAGAAAATGGTGGCGGTCCGCTTTTGAACTAGAATACACTGAAAGTGTTTTAATTCAAAAGCACACCACCACTCTTTTTCTCTGTGCTGACATGCATTTCACCGCTTGTACAACCACAAGCGACACAGCACGGTGTGCGTTAGCTCACGTGTGGAGCAGACTCAATTAATCGAGTCTGCCGTGACTTGCTGGATCTGCAGTGTATTGCAGCGTGAAAAGGTGTGTGTATAAACGTCCCTAGTTTGGCAAACAAGGCAGTTACAGGGTTCCTTCCTTCTTTGGCCTTTCCCCTAATGGCAAGCACCAAGGTACTAGAGAAAATTAGCCGTTTTGGTCCTGGTAGTTGGCTCCTTCTGCAAAAGAAGCAGCCTATATCCCTCCCTTTTGAAACAGTGGGGTTCTCTAAGAGTGATGCAATACCCTTATACATACAGGTAATAATACACCTGAGTTATGCACGGTGCATCTCTTTTGGGGGATGAGTAGAGGGTATAGACAGGTGAAACAGCTGCATTACTATGGTAGGATAATGGATTCAAGCAATGCAGCTGTTACAGCTGCTTGATTCTGTGGCAATACAGCTGTAGCGAAGCAACCCTGCTTCGTTGATGGGGATTTAGCTCACTTGTGTGTCTGCAGGATCACAGTAACTGGGAGCGCCTGGCAGCTGTTACGCTCTGAGCAGCTGCTCCTCCTCCCTTTTAAAGAGGCTAAAGTGTATGTTTGTGTGTCCTGGGGGAGCGCCATCTCTTTGATAGTGCAGCGCAGCCGCCCCTGTCTGACCCCTCCTGTTGCTCCCCGCTCAGGTAACCGCAGAGGAGCTCTGCTCACTGCTGAGCCAAGTCTTCCAGATTGTTTACACTGAGTCCACCATCGACTTCTTAGACAGAGCAATATTTGATGGGGCCTCGACACCCACGCGGCACATGTCCCTGCACAGCGGTACGTACAGCAGCACTTCCCCTTGCTCTCTGGTCTTCTAACCCAGGCCCCAACCCCTTGTGTCACACTCCTCTGCTCCCCACAGCCATGTCATTTCCCAGGTCACTCTTCAGCTTTTAGGATGGGAAAACTGGTTCCAAATAGCAGTCCAGTTTCCAGCAATCATAGGCCTGCCTGGCAACTTCTCACTGCTGGAGCTCCCAAAGGTATATTGCAAACTACAGCTAGGTGATGCATCTCAAAATGGCCCCAGCTTTGGGACACTGGTGGCTCTGACCAGAGCCTCTGTCTCTAATGAGTTTTGGCCCAGCGGGGGTTGGAAGAGGCAGGGAGAGCAGAAGGGGCTGATAAAAGCCCCTCCTAGTTTTCTGCTCTGTTTTCCATGTGAAGTTGAATGATCCAGAGCTGACTGCTGCTGGCAGCTATAGTTTGGGATTGTCAGTTCAGCCAGGGTGCTGCTGAAAGACCCTAGGAACCAGAAACGCTGTGGGTAGCACCTGTTTTTTCACACATGCTCTGTTGCCTTCCCCTTTTTGATCGACAGCAGCAGTGTAATAAAACAGCACTGCATCCCTTTGCAGTTCATCTTCCCTACTGAGCCTGTTCTGGATCCCGTTCTAGATCTCCAGATACTGTCTTAAATCAGCAGGGAATTCACATTTTTCCCTCGGTCTAGCATGCCTTCTCACCCTCTCATTAAAGACACTGGGGATGTTTGTGACCTGCAGGGTAGGAAGTCTATGGCATTTGTGGCTTTAAATCTCTTGACTGGAATCTCTTCCTTGCAGATGACTCTTCTACAAAAGTGGACATTAAAGAATCTTACGAAACAGAAGCAAGCACTTTGTAAGTTGATGGTGAACAGTGTATAAGATAGTTTGGCATATGTGACTTCTGGTTGATTTAGATAGACCTGATATTGGGTTCACAGCATAAAAGGATCTGTTAAAATCTACACACTAGCTGGTTTCAGCAATGACAGCTGAGATTCTTTGACACCAGCATTGCTGCCGGTATGCAGCACCCCAGTGTCTGTCTGCTTGTGTTCTTTTGTGAATTTACTGTCCTGCAATATTCCAGAGACGTCCATAACACACATCTCCCTTCTCTTGAACAGGAAGAGTTGAAAGGGGCTTGAATGTTTTCAACATTTTGGTAATTCTTTTTTCCACTGTGACGAGCCAGAATGTTGAAAAGCTTTTCTTTTCACAGACTGAAAAACTGAAACGAAGAAGAATTGTGTCAGGACAAGGCTAACTCTGTGAACATTTCAGTACATTTTATTTCAATTTCAGTCATTTTTAGCCTTTTACAGATACAAATGTTGTGCTAGAACAGGAGTTAGCTTTGGTCAGCTGCTGCCAAGCCAGGGTTGCTCATAGCAGGTGGCCAGGAGGCTGCAAGCTCTGCTGCAAACAGCCTGGGCTCTAGGGCAGGCAGCATCTCCCCAGAGCCCAGGCCGGCTGTGGCAGGCAACCAGGTGGCTGCAAGCAGTTGTACTGGGGTCTGGAGCCCCCATGCGATTGCATGTGTGCCTTGGGGTGCACAGTGGGGAAGGGTCCCGGGGCAGCGCAACCTCAGCCTGTTCCCCATCATGTGCCCCAAGGTGCGTGCACAGCTGCCACTGCCATGGAGCTGGTGCCGGGGCTTTGGACACCAGTGCAGCTGTTTGCAGCCTGCCCACCTCCTGTTGCGAGCATCCTGGGCTCCATGGCTGCCGGCAGCTGCGCATGTGCCTCTGGGCCAATGGCGGGGAAGGGACCAGGGCAGTGCCACCCTGGCCACTCCCCCACCCTCTGCCTGGAGGTGCACATGCACTTGCCATCAGCAACTAAGATTGGGCCCTTTGCAGCTCCCCCACCGTCTGCCCCTGGAACACCAGATCAAGGCGTGGGTCGAGGCTGGTGTCTTTTGGCACTGCAGCCAAAAAAGTTGCTGACCCCTAGGCTAGAATGAAATTTTGAAATCAGCATCATTTCAAATGAGAAAACTGCAATTTTCCATTGTGAAAATGTCCAAATGGGTCTTGGTGATGATTTTGAAGCCTTTTGTCTGAGTCCAGAAACCTGCTGAGGCAGTCCCTTTCCCATGAACAGCCTCAGCTTTGACAAGCTGGGATTTTTCAGTGAGAGCTGTGCTGTTGAAAAAATCCCAAACTGCTTGATTTTGGGGATCCACTCCACACCACGGCATGGGCTCAGTGAAAATGCGGTTCTAAGCCGTTGAGGCTCTCTGTTTCCCCTGCAGTTACCCCCCAGGGTGAAGCCTGGCTTGCACTCAGTGTGCTAAAGGGGACTCATGCATCTCTTTGCCTTTCAGTTCCTTCCCAGAGTCCTTGGATACAGGGGGCAACTCCCCCACTTCCTTCTCAACACAGCCGTCTCCACACGTTAAGACAGTTAGCGAAAGTGAGCTGAGCACCACGGCGACGGAGCTGCTACAGGACTACATGATGACGGTAGGAACATCCCGACAGGGGCAGAAGCACGGCTTCTGCTTATGGGGCGACATTTGCATCTCATTAGGCTAGAGCCAGCCTGGCTCAGCACTCTTGGGAACATTTCCAAGCCCCAGGCACTGAATCTGAAAAGCTCTGGCAGTTATTCAACCATACAGGTCCACTCTGTTAAGGACCCCTCTCTGTTTCCTCTCATATCACATGAGTTTGCGGTCATGTAGAGATTAGGTTCAGAGGCCATTGGGCTAATTTCCATTAGGAACCTAAGTACGAGGTGAACATATGCTGGCCCAGGTGGTAAGTGGCTAGAGTACAGTCTCCTGTCTGCCTCCTTAGAGCGAAAGCTGTTTTCAATTAAAACCTTTGGAGATGAACTGCATTGGTTCTGGTGATGCGTGATGCTTCAGCAGTGAGGCCACCGGATTGGGAAGGCGCTATTAAGTTGTCATCTGGAGAACAATTACAGAGCCAGCCCCTGGATTAACAGGGTTAATAGGAGTTGCCTTAATGGACTTTGTCAAGCTTATTAATTAGCAGCCTCCTTTGGGAGCATTAGGTACTTTTCACCTGCAAGCTATAGAGGAAAATACTCACTGCCTTTGCAGTTAATACCTCTGTACCAGGTGGTTAAAATGCCAACAGCAGCTTCTGCCTGGGGCTGCCCACACCTGGTTCCTTCTGAGAGCTCCTGCTCTGTCCTTGCAGTCATCTGTTCTCGGGTCAGGGCACTGCTCTGGGTTGTAGGTGGCCCATCCTTTCTGGGAAATGTGCAGAGTAGGACTCGTGGGGTGTTTGAGAGCTGTTTTATCAAACAGCTTGGGGCGGGCTGCCTGCTGGGTTGCGGAGAAGTCAAAGCCACGCCGATGATTCAGTGAAAGGACATGTGGGCATCTCAGGACCCCACCCTGCTCTCTGGGCTTTATCTCCTGTCTCCCCTCAGGCAGCCCTGGATGCTTGCTAGTTTGAGCTTTCCACCCAGGTGAAACATGTATGTTCAATGGGCTTTTCAGTGGGTTTTGCATTTGCTAACCAGGATATGTTGTGAGGCACCACTCAGGTCCATAACATGCTTACAGATATACGCTAGGGACAGATCCTGTGTGTTCTGTCTGTAAGTGAGAGGTTCAGTTCCCGTGGCCTGTTTGTAGAGTGCCCTTTGATGTCTCTCCATTTGAATCGTCAGCCTCTCGCTAGCAGTGGCTTCTCTGCTTCTGAAAGTGAGGTTGATCCATGACTTGTGCTTCTCCTCCTCAGCTAAGAACGAAGCTCTCGTCCCAAGAGATCCAGCAGTTTGCAATGCTTCTCCACGAGTATCGCAACGGGGCTTCGATCCACGAGTTCTGTATCAACCTGAGACAGCTCTATGGGGACAGCAGGAAATTCTTGTTACTAGGTGAGTCTCCACTGACCCGGCCTAAGTGCAAGCTGATGATCAGTTAGGAAAGAGAAGAGGTAAGGCCTTGGAGTATGATCCTGAGCCCCTGGGCAGGGCTGGCTGCTCCTGGTAGAGCTGCTGAAACACAGGATTAGGTTTGAGTTGATGCAAAAAGGTAGGAGGGAGGTACCCAAAGAAACAGACACTCCTTTCCCCTCCTAGGATCAGGATATGTTGAAATGGTCACATAAAGCTTTGTAAACACTTCGTGCTTCCTGGTACTTCAGTTGTCATCTTAACAACTACGAACTGTTCTCGCTGATCCAGAAAAGCTCTTCTTTCTCTTGTCTTTCCCATTGATCAGAGCTGCAAAGTAAGGCTTGGTCTGTGCCTTATGTTTGGCTGGTATAGCTGTGTCAGCCTGTGTATGCATAGATCACACTCTCTAGCTGCATAGCTCTGCTGGACAAGCAGCTGTGTGGATCCACTAGGCTGACAGGACGGGACTTCTGGCTGCAGAGGAGGTGATGGAACAAACCCGCTGGAAATATCTCTTCTGCCACCATGCGCTGTGTCTCCCTGAGGGGGCTCTGCCAGCAACGCTATTGCAGCAGCAACCCCATAAGGCAGACAGGCCTGAAGAAGCCAGTAGGCATCTAGTGATAACTCCAGCCACCACCCAGACCTTCACTGAAATGGTGGGGATCAAGCTTGGTTCTTTCAGGTCTCTAGCACAAGAGAAGTCTTACAAGGCCCGTGATATACGTCTGAATGGTTCTGATGCCTTCTTGTAGAGGGAAATGTCCCCGGATATATACCTGCTCATTCTAGCTCACAGCAACACCATGCCTCTGGGATGGAGCCATAGAAATATTTCCATGAAATGTTTCTAAAACTCCCTTGAGAGTTTGTTTACCTCCAGACATTCCCTTGCAGACATGGCCCCACTGGTCCCTGGGAGGTGAAGCTGTGCAGTTTTCATCAGCTAAATGACAAGTAAGAAATAAGCCATTGCTTCAGTCTGAATATTTTAGGACTGTGCTGTTAATGAGAGACCTGTAAATCTGCATGCCTCTGTGGGAGCTGGTGGAGGGCTGCCACTTCGCAGCCTTTTGTGTTTAGGAGATGACTCTGTAACTGGACAGCAGCCTTTCAGATCATGAGACGAGCCTCTACAAACATAGGGCCAGGAGATAGCACCTGGGTCCAGGCCCTTGCAGTCACAGGCAGCCATGTCCAAAGGAGCCCTTGTCATGTTTGTGCAAGGCTCTCCTGTTAAGAGCTGCCTGGCTCTGGGATCATCCAGGGCTCTGCCTAAGAGCAACTGGAGACAGTGGCAGAGCAGAGGGTTGAGAGAGCAAGACTGCCTCAGGTTTGCCTAGGCAGTGAACCTGCTTTTTTATAAAATGGTATATAACTTGGTGTACAGACCAGGCAGGGTGAAGAGGGGCCCTTAATACAGGACACCAGACCAGGTGATCTACGAGTCTATTCTGGCTTTAGAGCAGGGGCAGGCAATTATATCGGGCAGAGGGCCACTTACTGAGTTTTGGCAAGCCATTGAGGGCCGCATGACAGGTAACCAGGGGCAGATATACATTAATTTTCTAAATTTTTTAGGGGCCCCACGGGCCAGATGAAATGGCCTGGTGGGCTGCATCCAGCCAGCAGGCCGCATCTTGCCCGTCGCTGCTTTAGAGTCATTATGGGTAACCTTCCCCTGTCATTGAAACCTGTCTCAGTTTGCAGATTGTAATAAGGAGTAGTGGTTGGTCTGCGGCTAACAGCTTTCTGGCCTGAGATGAGAGCAGTCAGTTCCGTGTATTATGAGACTATATCTCTAACCACATACAAAGGCACCTTGGGTTGGGACAAGCCCATTTTCAAATACATTATAAATCAGAATGAGTATTTGCAGGATTGCTTGGGAATAGGTCAGATCTGGGTGGGGGGTCATTTTGCAAGAAAAAATGCACACATCTAATTGAAGGATTTTGAATGCTGAAGAGGAGTGGGGCAGCTTTTGTCCTGTTGTTCAGATCTTTTTATTTTTCCAAGTTATTTTGTTACCTTGTCCTAAAGATTGAGAAGTGAAGTCAGTTAAAACAATGAGTGCTTTTAGCTCTTACCTCTTAGTCAGTATTTTTGCAGTGTATTTGTATTTGATTTTGGGTGCTAGAGTATCCTTCTCCGCCACTTGCAGGCCATTCAGGTAACCTCACTGATGCCCTGAGTTTCGAAAGGAGACGTCTGAGGGGAGGATGTGAGAAGGGTTTACAGAATACTAAATGGGAAAGAGAAGGTCGACAGGGATTTATTATGTACGGTCCCTCACCGTACAAGAACAGGGGGTCACAACATGAAACTACTAGGTAGTCATTTTAAAACAAACACAAGGAAGTTCTTTTTCACCCAGCGTATCATTAGAGACTCGTTGCCACCAGATGTGGGGGAAACTGAAAGTTTAGCCGATTCATGAAGGGACTGGACACATTCTTGGAGGAAAGGGGCATCAGTAGCTATTGAACATGGATGCAGGTGTCACAGTGGATATAGTCTTTCTGGACTTCAGGAAGGCCTTCTACACGGTCTTTCACCCCATTCTCAGTAAGAAACTAGGAGACAGTGGTGTTGATGCCTACACGGTCAGATGGGTTGCTAACTGGCTGGAGGCCGCACCCAGAGGGTGGTGGTGGACGGGTCTTATTCGACCTGGAGGGATGTGGGCAGTGGGGTCCCCCAGGGCTCGGTCCTTGGGCCTGCACTATTCAACATCTTCATCAGTGACTTGGGCGAGGGGGTAGAAAGCACCCTGTTCATGTTTGCAGATGATACTAAGATGTGGGGGGAAGCGGGCATGCTAGTAGGAAGGAACAGGCTGCAAGCGGATCTAGACAGGTTACAGGGGTGGGCGGATGAGAACAGGATGGGGTTCAACACTGACAAGTGCAGGGTACTGCACCTGGGGAGGAAGAACCAGCGGCACACCTACAGGCTGGGGATCTCCCTTCTCGCCAGTGTTGAGACAGAAAAGGATTTTGGAGTCATCACTGATGCCACAATGAACATGGGCCGACAAAGTGGGGACACAGTCAGGAAGGCCAACCGCACCTTGTCGTGCATCCACAGATGCATCTCGAGCAGGGCCAAGGAGGTGATCCTCCCCCTCTGTGCGACACTGGTCAGGCCACAGTTGGAGTACTGCGTCCAGTTCTGGGTGCCGCACTTCAGGAGGGATGTGGCCAATATACAGAGGGTCCAGAGGAGGACCACTCGCATGATCAGGGATCAGCAGGGCAGGCCCTACGAGGAGAGGCTGAGGGACCTGAACCTGTTCAGCCTCCAAAAGAGAAGGCTGAGAGGGGATCTAGCGGCAGTCGACAAATTAGTCGAGGGGGACCAGCAGGCATTGGGAGAGTCCCTGTTCCCCCGAGCAATCCCGGGAGTTACAAGAAACAACGGACGCAAGCTAGTGGAGGGTAATGTCAGGCTAGACATTAGGAGACGCTGTTTCACTGTCAGGGGAGCTAGGGCCTGGAATCAACTTCCAAGCAAAGTGGTGCTGGCTCCTACCCTGGGGGGTCTTTAAAAAAAGGCTGGACGAACATGTGGCTGGGGTCGTTTGACCCCAGTACTCTTTCCTGCCATGGCAGGGGGGCGGACTAGATGATCTCTTCAGGTCCCTTCCGACCCGACCAACTATGAAACATGGGAGTGAGGGGTTCAGCTTCTGAATCGGAACTTCCCGGACCTTCAAGGCCAGAGGCTGCAAGTGGAAAAATCCTTGGGCAGACCCAGGTCATTCTCCCTTCAAGCATCTACTCTGCCATGGTGTGACACAGGAGACTGGGCCAGACGGGTATAGGGTCTCCCCCAGTACATGGCAGTTCTGATGTTCTTGCGTACTAAAACCTGCTTACCTTTACTATCCAAATAGCCCAGTGGGATGACAGTGTCCTAAACCTTCAATGGGACAAACGGGGAAAGTTGGGAAGAACATCTCAGCCACAGAAGAAGAGACAGATGTCTGTCACCAGCTCTGGTTATGTCCAGCGATCATTTAAGGACTAACTCTTTCCTGTTTGCCATTCCCATCCTCGTGGCACCCCTCACCCCAGGGCTGAGCTCTCCCTAGTTTTGCCTTCCTGGGTGCGTGTGAGGAGTCTGTTATATCAGTGATGGGCCATGCTGGAGATCAGAGCCCGCTACCTAGAGAATAGGTGCAGCCTGGGAAGCCTCAGTTCTTGTCTGCAGCCTTCTGAACACGCCTTGACCTGCACCAGGGAACAAGGAGTTCATTCTCCACAAGCCACTTCCACCTTTAACTTTTCTGAAACCTGTCTGGAAAGAAGAGCACAAGCCAGGGCCTATGGTGATATGGCTGATGCAGTCACCAGAAAGGGGAGAGCTGGCTCGGGACTGATGCACTTCATGCCGTCCCTGAACAGCTGCTGGGTGGTAATGAGGGAGCAGCTACCGATCTGGGTTAGATTCTACTTGGCAAACGGCTCTCGTCCGGGCAGCATTTCTTGGAGGCCTGCTGTTGCTCTGCTGCAAACACCAGCATCGATTCCATCAGCAGGGATCCAGATCACTAGCAGTGTTACAAATACCTGTTGCCAATTAAAATAGGGTGATGGTTGTGGGGAGGACTGATGGGCAGCTGTGTTATACTCCAGTTCTACGAATATATTATAAATGGGTTATAAAAATGCCCAGAGAGTTCACAGTAGTCTGAAGACCTCCTGCCAAAGCTTGTCCATGGATTGCATACCTAGATTTTCACGGAAACCAGCCTGAAGGTTGAAGAGGGAGCGTTGCACCCCGAGGGAGGTGACTGAGCATCAGTGGGACTGAAATGAGTGAGGGCCGTGGGACCAAGTGCTGTGCAGACAGTTCAGGAGCCTGTCTTCCAGCTGGGGACAGGGTGAGCTTGCAGCGATGGAGTCCAGCAGGCCTGCTGCAGCTCCCATTGACTTCACAGGGAGTGCATCCAGCTGTTTGCTTGGCACTAGAAGGCAGGCTCTTATCTCTCAGGCTAAATAGACTTAGTGTAAACGAATGCTTAAATGGACCCTAAGAGTCTAATCCCTGCCCCTCATTACAAGGAAGAATAAATTGCTTAAGTGCCTTACAGAATAATTCCCCATCAGGCCAGCAGCAGCCAGCCTGCCTCTTGGAAGAGCCACGGTGTCTCGGCACTGTCCGGAAAGCAGCATTTGCGAAGCGGGTTCGTTTTAATCTCGCCTAAAGCAAGGCACTCCAAGAAACATAAGCCAGCTTCCTTGTATCTCTGCCTGCTACATATGCTCATGACTTGGAACGTCTCTCATTAACTTCTTTTTTAAAGTCCTGTCTATTGGTAGCTAGAGGTTCCCGCTAGCTGGGATGGTGCTGTCTGTAACCCTGCTCCTAGCCCGCAGCAGACGTTCCCGGAGACGGTGCTGCGTGCATTCCTCCCAGGTGCTTTCATCTGGAGGCTGATGCTGTTATGGCATTATGATCAATAAACCTGCACAGCATGTCTTAATGAAGAAGTAACGGGCACCAGAAACCTTGTTTGATCTCTACCCTTTCAGTGAATTATCCATAGTGACAAATTTTCCTCTGGCCTTCTTGGCTTCCCAGCGTGACCCATGGCCGCCAGAGGGCCCCTGTGCTATTCCCCAAATGCAGCACGACAGGCAGCAGCAAGGGAAACAGCAACCTTTCCAGACTCGAGGCATGTCTTGTTGGAATAAAGCCTGCCAGCTCTTAGCTTTCACTGCTTGCTTGACTGTGGAAAAAGAGAGAGCAGTTCTTCTGCAAAAAACTCGGGAAAATCCAAGCAGGGCAGAATATTTTGGATACCCTGGGTTCCTGGATGAAACCTCGGGGTTTATCTTGTGAATCATGCATAGGCTTTTGCTCATCTAACAAGGTTTGTATTGTGTAGCAACCCTTAAAAGGCTCTCATGGCACCCCAGTGGTTGAGAATCACTGTTTTAGAGTGTGGGTGAAAGGGCCACGCTGCCTACACGCTGCCTGATGCAAAACTACCTGAAAATCAGATGGCTCCGCTGAACTCTGCTCTGCCAAAGGGGGAGGGGAGAAGAGGAAGTTTCCCACAACTTGGTTATATAGAGCTCCACAAGTAAGACACCTGTTAAAGACACCGGACGATTCTGATAGAGGTAACCAGCATTATGGGTAGGTGGTATCATATGTATAAGGGGTAAGTTCACGCTTACAGATCCAGTCTTATCCACAGAGGAGCAGCTGGGTGTGTTATCACAAAAGGGCATCTTAGCTAAAACCCTTCTGTCTCCTTCACTGGATCTGCCCGTACGAGGGAGAGAAAGAAAGAGCCCGTTGTGAGAAGCTGGCGTATGATGTTTCTTCTCCACCCTCACCTCCATAGATTCATAGAAGTTAGGGGCTGGAAGGGACCTCACGAGATCATCAGGTTGTACCCAGAGGATTGAGGCAGGCTGATCAGAGCAGGCTAAGATGTCAAATAGCTTCGCTCAGAACAGCTTCCCGAAGGATGAGCAGGCACGAGGCTAGCTTGCCTGTCGTCGGCTGTCGTTTCGAGTGTGACTGGCAGGTCTGTACAGATCCCTTTGCTGCCTCCTTGTTTTCTGTGGAACATCCCCAGATTCCCCTCCAAAGCCCAGGGAGACGTGTCATCGCTCACTGGGACCACTGGTATCATTGAGAATAATAGATGTACCTTCAAGCAGGCTCTTTGCGAGGAGATAAAGAACCTAGAAGCTGGTCCTGGCTGAAGACGCTGCTCTGGGAATTGTCTTAAAATTAATTCAGTGCCGATCCATGCAGTGTTGCAGCCTTATTGAGGTTTTAGGTAGATTTGGCTGGTATCTCTTGGTGTATCAGCTTTTTTGAACACCGTCTTGGTTCCCATGTATCTCAGGTTCTTTGTGCGTGGGCACGGTGGCGCTCTTAGCATGGAATCGTAGGCAAGTTGGGCTGGAAGGGACCTCCTGGGGTCAACCCAGCCCCCTGCTCAAGGTAGGAGCATCCCTGACTAAACCATCCCAGCCAAGTGTCCGTCCAACCTGCTCTTGATCTACAGGACTAGACTGCCACGAATACAGGAGTAGACAGCTACTATTGGGGAGGCTGAGCACCAGTTATGATGGATACTTGCTTAGAAACATCTTGGATCAGAAGCAGGTTTGAGCTGTCCTACAATGAGTCTAGAGCACGACTGGCTGCAAATGCCGTCATTATTCTCATCCTCCCCTTCTCCGCCTTAGGTGTCTATGTATACCGGTGCTTCTCAACTGGAGTGTCGCGGCGCCCTGGGGTGCCTTGAGATCTTTTCAAGGGTGCCACAGGATATCACACCACATTAGCACTTTGAGGTGTGCAAACATGATGCACTAGATACACCCAGGCTTCAAATAGGACTCCGACGTGCTGAAACCATTCTGTCGCGGGCTTGCTGAGGTCTTTGCAACAGACTTGCTGTAGTATTTTTCTTTAGTCACAAAACAAATGAAAGCCGAGAGCTGGCATTTTTCTGAAGGGGACCTCGGGTCCTAAAAGGTTGAGAGCCTCTGATCTATGCTGTCAGCAGCTCTGGGCAGGGCCCCGCAGTTCCTGCGGGTCCGTGGCATCGTCTGGTGGGGCTAGCCCGGGCAAAGCTGATGCACGGGCAGTGCACAGCTCAAGTAACGAGGGCTATGCATTTTGTGGCTGGCAGGAGTTCACAGCAGTTCCCTGCCTTGCTGGGGCACTGCAGATCCTGGTGAACAGGTTGCTAGAGGCAGCTAGTGGCCACAGAGAGGCCAAGAAGGAAAGTCACGGAGCTGGCACACCCCTCTCTGCTGCAGCAGGATCTGGCGGCTCTGAAAGGGCAGCCATTACCTGCGGTCTTTGCCTGGAACCAGGCATGGGGTGGAGTTGGAGATCACCATGTCGTGTGGGCCAAGCAGTTACCCCTGACACTTGACTCAGTTATACTCTACGCACCTCCAGCCCCTTGCGTCTGGAGGGCCCCGGGATCCCACCAGAGTGAGCGCGTTCAGTCTCGCTACCTGTTTGTGCACTACCCTGTCCAGATAGGCATGTGGGGGGGGTTGTGAGGGTCCCCATGACAGGGTGGTGGTGCTTGGGAGGACGTGGCTGCCCACACAGAACAGCCAAGAAACTATTTGAGCCCCAGACCTGGAGGACGAGCCCAGAGGGGAGTTCATCTGCAGACTTATGAGGAGAGGTGGTGGGAACGGGGCTGATTTAGTTTGGAGAAGACAAGACTGAAGGGGGATTGAATAGCAGCCTTTAACTCCCTGCCGGGGGGTGCAAAGTGGATGGAGCTGGGCTGTTCTCAGTGGGTGGCAGATGGGAGAAGGAGCAATGGGCTCAAGCTGCAGACAGGGAAGTTGAGGTTGGATATTAGGAAAAACTTTCTCACTAGGAGGGTGGTGAAGCAGTGGGACAGGTCACCCAGAGAGGTGGTGGCATCTCTATCCTTGGAGGCTTTTAAGATCCAGCTAGACAAAGCCTTGGCTGGGCTGATGTAGTTGGGGCTGGTCCTGCTTGGAGCAGGGGCTGGACTAGATGCGACCTCCTGAGGTCCCTTCCAGCTCTCATTTTCTATGATTTTATGGTTCTATGGCCCTGAGCCTGTTCCCTGTTCTGTTTGGACTCCTGTGATCCTACAACCAGCTCCCGAAGCCCTTGCCTGGGCCAGTCTCACTGATGTGTCTCGGGGGTCTTGATGGAGGGACAGAATCCTTGGACCTAGAACAGGCAGGGCCAGTAGGAGGGTGCCCAGTCCAGCCCCTGCTCCGGGCAGGGCCATCTCCATGTGCGCCACTCCAGACAAGTAGCCTAGGTCGGGGTGTGGTTGCCATGTCAAACGTATTCAGTAACTAACATTTCCTCCTCTGGGTTTGTTTCCGGGGCAAGGCCTCAGACCGTTCATTCCGGAAAAGGACAGCCAGCACTTTGAGAACTTCTTGGAGACCATCGGCGTGAAGGACGGGCGCGGGATCATCACGGACAGCTTTGGGAGGTACAGGCGGACAATGAGCACCACCTCCAACTCTACCACCAACGGCAACGGCGCCGCCGGCAGCTCAGACGACCAGTCTGTGCCCTCAGAGGAGGACGAGTGGGACCGGATGATCTCTCACATCAGCAACGACATTGAAGCCTTGGGGTGCAGCATGGACCGTGACTCCTCTTGAGAGACAGCAGGGGGGAGGGAAGGGAAGAAGACAAGGCAGCTCCCTCTCCTGAGGCTGCGTCCTTCTCCCTTCCATCCCCCTTACGGACCTCAGCAACACTCGCTACCGTCTTCCTGACCTTTCATTCGGAAAGAGGTTCTCGGGATGAACCGGGGCGTGATTACCTGCTCCTCCCTCCCTGCCTTGGCAGTGGCTTCACTGGCCCCAGCAGGCACTTTTGGCTGGCAGCTGGTGTCCCTTTACTGTGAAGGCGTGTGTGTGCACGTGTGAGCAAGGAGCCTGGGCTGGGGGACAAGATATGGGTCCCTTCCTCAGACTTCTTGCAGCAGCCTCCGTGGCTTCGTTCCATCTTTGCCGCCACCACGACGGTCCGAGGTGCCCGGGGGGGTGGGAAAGGGGCTTATGCAGAGGAGAAGGAGCATTGCGCTAGGAGCCTCTGGCCGGTTTCAGTTTTGCACACAATATTCCTCTTGTAACTCAGACTCTCTCTCTTTCTCTCTTTTTTTTTTTTTTAAATGAAGTTTACTACAATGTGAATAATTTAAATATTTGTCGGTGTCACCAGAACATTTCTAGCCGAAGCTGCAAGGTTGCCTGTTGCAGCACCAATGCATTTGCTGGCCCGAGAGGGAGCTTTGCAAACACGACTGCCTTGCCCCGCCTTTGCAGTTGGCTGCCACGGACAACCTTGGCCGTTATCCGTCTAGCGCTTAGGTTTGGGTGCGGCATCTCATACAGGTGAACGATGGTGTGCTTGGCACCCTCCTTGCCCAAAACCTGGTGCTGAGGCCTGTCTTGCAGTCTGGTGTGGCTGGCAGCCGTTGCTTGGGAAAAGCAGCGAAGGGTGGAAGCACGTAGTTACCTCTTAGGAAGCTGCTGGTCAGGCCTGATGTGTGTAGGTGTTGAGTGTATGGGTGTGGGGGTGTGGGACCGTGTCCAGTTCTGCCAGCCCCCCAGTCTACACAAGCACAGCTGTTCACTCAGTCTCGATGCCAGGCCAGTTCCCTGCTGCTCCCTCAAGGGTGCCATGGTGCACGTATGCCTCCGCAGCACCCCGTGCATGGGAGAGCTTGCGCACCTCCTGCTGGGCTGGTTTGGAGGCAGTCAGAGTGCTGAATATATGCAAGGTTCGACCCCGAAGAAGGGCAGGGAATTTCCAAAGGGATGTGACATTGGCACGTTCATCTGCTCAGGACTTCCACTGTAAAGACGCAGTAACCAGGAAATCCTAAATCTGGCTGAGGCTGAACCTCAGTGGCTCTTTTGGGGGGGGATCTCTGTTCTGTTGGGAGGGCGAGAGTTGGCAGCAGGTCGAAGAACTCACGAAGTAAACTTTCTACAAAGCTAGCCATGGGGTATATAATGCAGTGTACACATTGGACATATCATACATGCAATTGTACTTATTTTTTTATCCGCGTGTCATGCCATAACGTCCGTACCGCCCGCTGCCATGGAGCTGTGGAGGAGCACGGCGGCTGAGACGTTAGCCATCACATCCTGAAAGGCCCTATCCGTTACAGCGCTCTGTGGGGGGAGCAGGCACTGCTCTCCTTGCTGTAACCAAAAGCTCTTCAGGGATACAAGGTACCAGCCCCAGGAAGCTGGACCGAGCCAGCCTTTCTTTTCTCCTTTCATAAAAGAGAAATCCAGAGGGAATTTCAGTGTGTCCTGAGCACAAATGCCAACTGGCCTAGCGAGCCGTTCTCTTCCCCCAGATCCTGGTGCTTCAAGGCCCTGGTTTTTCCCACCTGTTGCCATTTGTAGTTTGTACACATGGTGCTGCCGAGCTGACGCGCCGCAGCGGGATTCCTCTCGCTGGACCTAAGGGAAGACGCCCAGATGAGAGTTCAGGGTTCAGCTTGCTGCTCTTCTAACAGGTTTTCCTCGTCTTCGGTTGAATTGGAAGATAACGCTGCCAGCTCGCGATGGGGCAACAGCTAAAGCTGAGCCATGTTAAAAGGCCACGCAGATTTCTTGGCGCTCTTTCGGACCCTCTACGTTTCGTTTTTTCCACGAGGAGCCAGCTCGAGCATGAGCGGGACTGACACACGAGTTACTGCCTAGGAGTGGCCTCTCGATGAGAGCAGAACTGGGCCCGGGAAATCCAGGGACCCAACGGGCCGGTTTCTTAGGACAGGGAATCTCGTGGCTTGGGTTAAAGACCCTTCAGCTGAGCATGAGTTGCCAGTGCCGCAGTTTGAGTCCCCAAGTGTCTGGCCTTGCCTTGGGAGGATCCTCGGGGAGGATTTGTTGCTTCCTGCCTACCTGTGATAAATAGCCTGGGCAGCAGCCGAAGGAGCGGGAGAGGGGAACGCTTGCTGGCTGCCTTGCCAGGCGCTGGCGTCCTGTCCCTGGAAGCATGTTCTTCGGAGCGCTGGACCTGTCCACATTGCAGCATCCCAGGTGGCTGCTGTCCTGGAGCCTTTTGCCTGCCGTTCACTGCTTCATCTTACTGCTCCTCTGTATCTCACCTCGCCCCCCGAAAACATCTGAAGCTTCTTGACATTTCTACCTCTCCGGCACCTATCAGCAATCGTGCGCCGCTTCCCCAGCCCCCTGTTCTTCATTTAGCCAAGCTATTTATGTTATTTTTCCCTCTATAAATCAATCCCCTTGACCGCTTCTCTCCATTTGAGCCTGCTTGCCGGGACCAGCTTTGTGGCCCCTGGCATGGTGGAGCATCTTCCTTGCACTTTCGAGGGGGCACAACAGGGGCTCTGAGGTCTGTGGCAAGGAGTCGGGGCCCATAACAGGTCCTTGTCGCTCATCTCCGGGTGTCTGTCACCGTTCCTGAACTTGGCTTGCATCACAGCCATGCCCGGTGAAGGATGGTTTGTCTCGGCCCCCCACCCCAAACACGCCAGCTGTTCATGCCAAGAAGAAGGGGAAGGGTGGGAACGGGCGTTCCGGTGGCAGACGTACTTCCCTTGCACCACAATCATCCTCTTACATTAAAAGGAACGAGTGCAGTGTTCATTTGTGTATATATCGGTGCTTTTCCCCCCTCAAATTTGTGCTTGGGGCGGGGAGGAAGTTGTTGACTGCGAAGTCACAGTGCAGCATTCACTCTGCACAAACCAGGCTCGCTGGTCGACTTCTTGCACGGGTTGCCTTGCCCAGCAGTGGAGTGCAGGCCATCCGCGGGGAGGAGATCGGCTGGATCGCCTGGAATCGGATGGTTAGACGCACGCCGTGGAGGCACCTGGGAAGGCGGTGGCAGGTGTACGAAGCAGGGACGGCCCCCACGGCCCTCCTTAGGGGATGGTCAAGCACACAGCACGCTGGCCATCTCCATCGGGTCCAGTCTCTGAAGAGCTTCACCACGGCACTGCCCTCAAGGACACTTGCCAGGAGATCTCCCAGCCCTGACTCGCTCTTTTGCAAAGTTGGTAATAAAACTGCCGTGTCCCCACGCAGCGCGACGTTCACATCCGCGATGCCTCAGCATAGCAGCCCGTCGTGGTAGTGTCAGCACATCTTGATACGACGTCCTGGTCGGAGCAAAGACGGGGCAGCAGGTCGGAGATACCAGTGCTTGGGACGTAGAGTATCCCGCAAGTCAAATGCATGGGATGGAGGCATGGAAAGCAAAGGGTGTCTCCTGTTGGATGAAGCTATCTGCACACTCCCAGAAAACCAGGCTCCTCTCTCCGTCTGTTGGTGCAGCGTTTTCCAAGATCTTATTTGGGAAGAGTATCAACTGGGCCAAATGTGTCCCTGGGGTAGCTCTGCAGCATACTAAAATCCAGGATTTAGGCTGCCTTATCCCAAGAGGAGATGCTTTCCAAGTCGACGGTAACCAGATGTCGAGAAGAATCTATAGCTTCTCGCATGATGCCTCAGAGGCGGGGGAAGAGGAAGAAAGCCTGTTACCTGCTGGTGCTCAGCACTTTCTCCCAGCACCGAGGGACTAAAGAGGGCATTCTCCAAGTGTCAAGAGCAAGGTCCTCGATGAAGAGGATCCTGACGTAGCCAGTTGCAGCTGGCGCTGGCCAGGTGCTAACCTCCCACGAAAGCTGCAGGAGTTTCGTGGCTTTGGGTCCAGCCTGAGCTCGCACGTCGCTTCCCTGCCTCGATAGAGAACCTGGGTTTCCGCTCTGCTGCCTGACTCCAGCGACGTGGAGGGATGTGGTGGGTCCAGCCTGCGGCCCGTTTTCTCTGGACGACGGCCACAAGTAATGTTTGCATCCTGACTCGGCTTTGGGAGGAAGCTCTGAGAGCCCACGGCCTCGGGCTGTGCCGTGGGGACCTCACCGGAGTGGGGAAAGTCAGCCTGGGCTTCACCCCGTGAGGGAGGAGCAGGGCGGCACGGATGGACGTGGTACCCCTGACCCAAAGGGCTGGCCGTGCTTCTCCACCCATCGCTCGCTGCATCCTGCTCTGCTGCTTCACCCCTCCGTTGGGATTCCCCGCGGATTCCTGCTTGGCGCCTCGCTGGCGGGGCCAGAGGGATGGTGACTTGGACACGGCGCAGGCAACGACGGGGTCTCGGGCTATGCAGGGGTCCTTGGTCTCCTTAACCCTCGTCAGGGCAGCCTGACCAAGCCTGCGCAGCCTGAGACCTCGACAGGTCCACACAGCCGCCAGATCCTGCACGCTGGGCCCTGCAGGGCAGAACAAGGATCCTTGCCCTCGATCTGCAGGGGAAGAGGCTTGTCGCTGGTGCCGCTGTTGCAGACCTGGGGGTGAACTAGCCATGTCACCTACTCCCTGCAGCCTGTCTGCGGGACCAAGGCCTCTGGCGGGCATGTGGAGGGAAGATCCCTATCAAGGCCGCGCAGCACAAAGCCCAGCGGTACGTTGCTGTCACGAGGGGCGTCTCCCGGACCTGTGCCCAGCATGGACTTCTGAGTGCCTTTTTGTACAGTCACGGTTACAACAGTCCTCGGAGGCTGGTGCGAATCAAAGACCCTATTTTTGAAACACTTGTACAGCGAGATCTCTAGTAAGGGAGACCTAACAGCTGCAGTATTTTTGTATACGCCGTTTGGGGGGCACCGGGACTAAATTGTGGCGCACAGCTGTGTTCTTCATCATCATCATCACTTTCGATGGAGCAGGTGAGTGAGAAACGGGTGCTGGAGCCCGGATCGGTCCCGAGTTGCCCTTAAGCACACCTCCCTCCTTCCCCCCCGGGTCTGCCGGGGAAAGACACGGCCCTTTCCTTGCTTGTGACAGGCTTTCAGGTGGTCCGAGCTACCAAAGATCCCGTCGAGCTCAGCACGTCGACACGGGGATGGTGCGTCTGGGTTGAGTTGTGATGCTCTTTGCCTTGGTTTCACCCTGACGTTATTTTGATGCCGTTTGGGGTTTTGGGGTTTTTTTTGTATGTCTGTATGTACGTTTGCTTTATGTATGGAGTATTTGTTACAGGTAAATATAATTCTGCACCTGACGCGGACTCTGGTGTTTCCTGCGGCATCCGCTGATCGAATCCTGGAGTCATAGGACAGTTGGGCTGGAAGGGACCTCCGGAGGTCACGGCCGGTCTAGGCTGGGTCAGCCCCATCCAACCCTCGTCTCATCTAGTCCTAGCGTGGTTCACTCAACCCTGTCACACAGCTACGAGGCCCGTGGCCCAAAGACACCAAAGCCCCTGAACCTGGCACAGGGCAAGCAGGTAGACGAGGCCTGGCAGTGTCCTGACACCGTAAGGGGCGTTCACATGCAGCTGAGAGAAGCAGAAGCCATTGCCCCTGCTGCAGAGGCAGGCAAATCCCCCCCCAGTCCATACCAGTCTGACGAGTGGGGAAATCCCTTCCTGCCCCCAATGCAGCGTTGGTCTGACTGAGCGGAGGGGCAGGACCCTCTAGCCGGGACCCCCCGCGTTTGAGTCCCAGCAGGAGCATTGGCACAACTTGGTGTGAGCTCAGTGCGTGTCCTGGATGGAGCCTGGCTGCTGCTCTGGCTGTTCTCCGTCAGCCCAGCGCCTAAGGTCGTGGGGACGGGAATTGTGATGCTCCCTTGGCCCTTCTGTGGGCTCGCGGAAAGGTCCGTGGCACGCGTGCTCAGACCCATCATTGAACAGAGCCCAGCACCCCACACCTTCTCCTCCCGGAAGGCAGAGCTTTGCCACGCTGGTCCCGCAGGAGCCCTTGTGCTGCAGGAGTTGGGAGTCACGGGGGGCATCCTCCAACTTGAGCTCTCTCCAGGCAGGTGCAACCTTAAGGCTCAAGCCGTTGAGCTGCTGCTGCTGCCCCTGTTCACAGCCTGTGAGCAGGGTCCAAAGTGGGGCTTGAACTTGCATCTGTGGGGCTAGCAGTGCGGGATGGTCCCCAAAAGTCCCTGCCCACCTCAAGAGGTAGCAGAGCAGGCTGGCCAGCTCGGGCCCAACCCCAGGAGCTGTCCCCAGGAAGGGGAAGAGAGGGCTCTTGGCCCCTGAACAAGCAGCTTTGTCCTAGCTCAAAGGAGGTGGGGGGGGTCTCGTCTGCCCCTGGCCATTCCCAGCACCCTTGACCCCTGCCAGCCCCCATGCGCTGCCATCTGGGGCAGCTTGCAGACGCAGCAACATCCTCGTGCATGCAGTCGGGATCAGTGTCCTGGGCACTGACTGCCGCAGCGGCCCTAGGGCTTGTGTTCCTGGCTCAGATGCCGCGGCTGAGGTCTTGCTGGCTGCTGGTTCCAGCGCCGGGCTCTCCCCACCACACCTGTATGCTGCCTACAGTGGGTGGCGATGGGGTGGTAGAGAGCACACGGGGCTTTTTCCCCAGCATCCCAGACCTTTGCTCCTGTGCCAACCAGGCCTCCACAGCCCGGGTGGCTCTGTACCCCTGCCGTCTCTGCCTTCTGCTCCAATGCACCCTGCACGCAGCCCCGGGCCAGCCCGGCTCCCTCCCTCCCTGAGCCTGCGGCTCAGCCAGGGGTGAGCCTTCCCCATCCTGAAGGCAGCAGCAAACACCATGTGGCTTTGGGACTAGCAATGCAACCTCCTGTTTGTTCTTGCCAGGCCACGGGCCAGCTGGGCCATATAACAGTCTGTGTGTAACTGAGTGCAGCTTGTCCTGGACTGGCAGAGATACCGGACATATGAGAGAGCCCACATGCTCGCATTGACCCTCCTCCTGTTTTCTCACTGCGGTTTCCATGTACCCAGCACCAGATTTTTTGCTTGCGAGTGTGATTGCATGGCTCTCTTGTTGTATCACCCCGTGGCCACGAGGCCCCCTCCTCCCATGCTGCTTTCCAGCACCGTAGCTTCCTACAGTGCTGCCTCGCTACAGCCTAGCCCAACCCATGTGGCTACAGCTATTCCTGGAGATTAAAGCCATTGGGACCAGAGCGTGGAGGGAACATAGATGGAGGTGCAGGGTGTCAGTCTAGTCGCCAGGCTTCGCTAGCCAGCAGCATGGGGTTAAGAAGGATTTCTGTCTCTACAAGTGGCCTAGGGTTTCCTACCTCCCTCAGAAGAAAGAAAAAGAGAAAGAAAAAGAGAAAGAAAAAGAGAAAGAAAAAGAGAAAGAAAAAGAGAAAGAAAAAGAGAAAGAAAAAGAGAAAGAAAAAGAGAAAGAAAAAGAGAAAGAAAAAGAGAAAGAAAAAGAGAAAGAGGTTTTAATATTGCACATATATGGAACTGGCACTGTTAAATAGTTTGTTCTCAGGTGGTAAAGACATTGATACCACAGATGTGATAAAGATTTGTGCAACAAAAGAAGTCATCTCTGGAAAAGGGGGGCCTGAAACTAAAAAGTTCACCCAGGGCTACCAGGATCTAGGTACAGCACTGTATAGGCCTGTGGGTTCGAACCCTGACTGGGGCCGAGCCCAAATTCAGTGCTGCTTTCCAGGGCTGAACGCTGGCCTGTTGCCCCCTGCCTGCCCCCAGCTTCCACCCTGGGCTGGACCCTGTGACCCACTGCTAGAGCTTGGGGGGCTTCCTTTAGCCTGAAGCACAAAAAGTCGCCTCCCTTGGTCATCTGAGCCAAGGAAATAGAAAAAGAGGCAAACCCTCTCCCAGCAAGTCCACTACGCTTGGTACAGCGGAGAACTTTCTTAGCACGTAGGGTTGGCTTGGGGAAGGGCACAGGATAGAGCTGTATTAAGGAATAAAACTTTAGAGCAAACACAGTGTGGCTGGGTAGCCTTTGACGACACATCTAGCTTGCAGTAATGCAGATCTCTAGATCGTTTCCCCGAGTAGCTTACTCACAAGCATCATCCGGGGCCCGACTGAGCTTTCCTCTGGAGGCAGGCAGTTCCTGGTGTGTCCATGCGTTGTGAGGGAGAGAGTGAGAGCGAGATGGAGGCCCCTTAAAATCCCCTGCTTGACCTCACCTCCAATCAATTTAAAAAGCATCACTGGTTACTTGGTGGAGTGATGGGGGCTGGCGCTCCTACCCCCATGCCACGAGGGCGCTGCTTAGAGCTCTCTCCTCTCTGTCATGTAGGCAGAGCTGGTCATTTAGTACCCGAGATGGACACCCGAGACGGAGGGAGGAGGCTGAAATGGGATTTCATCAGACACATCCTGCTCGACACCTGCTGCAAGACCCTCAGGTGCTGGGCAGCACCCCTCCCAGGGATCCTGGCCTGGCATGGCTATGCCAGCAGCCCTCCCACACACCCCCAGCCCCACCTGGCCTTGCCCAGGAGGTCCTGCCCCAGGAGACGGCAGCGAGCAGGAGCCAGAGCCCAACAGGAAACATACAGCCCCGAGCGCAGGGAGGAGGGACATAGGGCAGGAAGGAGCCATGCACCTCTCAGGCAGGAGCTGGGCTCTGTACTCACCTCTGCCTCCAACAACCAGCTCCCGCCAACACCTGGGCACGGAGCAGCGGGGCCCTGTCCCTGCCTCACCGCCCACTCGTAGCACCCAGGCTCTCTACTGCGATACCACCTCCCCTCTCCCCATCCGCCCGGGGGCGAGCTCCAGCAGGGCCCGAGCAGCACCCGAGATGAAGATGGTGCTGAGCAAGTGCCCAGAGTGCCCCCAGCTCATTGCACCGGGACGCAGGGCACAGCCAGGCCTGTGCTTCTTGCAGCTTCAATGCTTGCAGCGAGGGACTGGCCCAGGCCAGCTGCTACAGGGATCAGTGCGGTGTTGCCTGCAGTAGGCTCCAGCACCCCGCTGTGGGCTCAGCACCACCTGGGAGCCACATCGGCACTGTCCCTGCCCTCCCCAAATTGCCGGAGGCTGTTTGTGCGGCTCAGAGCTGGAGCTGGCCAGCCTGGGTGGAAGCAGTGCTCAGCACGTGGCAGGGAGCAAGGGGGGGCACAAGCAACCATGGGCCAACAACCCCCTCCATGGGTCACACACCAGCCCTGCCCCGAGCGCCGGGCAGCAATGGATCCCATCCTGCCCTAGGTGAGAGGGGGCTTCTGCCAACCCACAGCTCTGGCCCTGCTCCAGCACTGGGGTTCAACCCAGCCAAAGCCCCTGGAGCAAGGCAAGTCCCTGCCAGTATAGGAGGAAGCTCCAGCTGCTCCCAGCCCGGCTCCCCACGGCGCTCAGAGAGCAGAGGGAGGCGATGTGCGTTGGAGTGATACACGAGGCCGTTTATTGAGCAGCAGGGCAGAGGCGGCCGGGCCGGACCGGGCAGCGCGTGCGGCTCTGGAGCAGCGGGGGCGGCTCGCGGAGGACGAGGAGGAGGAACTGTGCAGCTATACAGGGCGCGGCGCCACCGCCGCTACATCGTCAGCTCCTGTAGGAGAGACCAGAGGGTCAGGGGGCTGCAGGGGCCCCACACCTGGAGGCCTTCCCTGCCTCAGTTTCCCTCTCTAGGGAATGGGTGCCTGGGCAGCGAGCCACGAGTCACCCCCGCCCCCTGCCAGCCCCTGCCCTTACCATGATGGCGTTGACGATGTCATTGTTGTTGTGTCTCAGCGCCCGCACGGCCTTGGGTCGCGACACATTGGCCTGGGCCATCACCAGCTCGATGTCCCGCACCTCCAGCCCCGTCTCATCCACCTGCCGTGGGGAGGGAAGGAGGGAAATGCTCACGCTCTCGCCCAGCTCCAGCACCGTTGGGGCAATGCCCGGAGCTGAACTCCCCCCTCCCTGATCACAGGTCCTGGGGCAACCCCCCCACCCAGAAGGGACCAGTCCCAGTGGGGCACTGCAGGGTCTGCCTAGATCCCGGAGGCCTGAATGAGTCCTTGCCCCTCCCCAGACGGGCGCCCGGCTGGCCCTCGCTGGAAGCCAGGGCTAACGCAAAGGCTGGTGGCACATCTGGGGGAGAAGGACAAAGACAGGGAGCCTAGAGGGCCCCTCCCAGGCTACCGTGCAGGGACCAAGTCAGGCCACCCCCATCCAGGGTCTCACCTCCTCCTCTTCCTCGCTCTCCTCCTTGATGGTGAGGGTAGGGGCCGTCTCCGTGATCAGAGGCGAGTGCTCCATGGGCACCTTGAACTTCTCAGCCGCTGCCTTGTGCACTTGCTGCGACAGGTCCTCGATCTGCAAAGGGGAGCGGGGGGGGAAACAAAACAAAACAAAACAAAACAGGAGTCAATGGGTGTCAGGGGGCGAGGAAGTAGCCGCTACCCAGCACAACGTGAAGACCTTGAATCTGCAGGTGCACAAACAAACAAACAAACAAACAAACAAACAAACAAACAAACAAACAAACAAACAAACAAACAAACAAACAAACAAACAAACAAACAAACAAACAAACAAGCCATCCTCTGTCGCTTGTGTCAAAGCGGAGCTGGCTTTATTTGGGGTCCAGTCCCATACGCCCTGTGCCGGCCCCCACTATTTGGCACAACCGGTGCCAGGCCTGGAGCAGTGGGGAAGGTCAGGCAGGAGCTCCCGGTCAGGCCACGTGCTTCCTCCCGCCAGCGTGGCCCACAAGGGTCTGCCCCAGCTCGAACTCACCTTGGCCTCCCCGAAGACGATGTAGATGTCGGAGGCAGGGCTCTTGAACACGTCGGGCTTGGTGATGACGAAGAGGATGTTCTTGGACTTGCGGATGGTGATGCGGGTGACGCCGTGGATCTGCCGCAGCCCCAGCTTGGACATGGCCTGTGGGGACACCGAGCCATGGGGCGTTGCACCAGGGCCTCCACCCCCAGCACCTCCTGTTCCCATGCGCTGTGGGCCACGCTCTCCCCAGCCCATGCCAGGACAGCCCAGGTCCTGCAGCCGGACGGAGCCGCTGGACAGCAGTCCCTGCCCCAGCCATGGGATCTTCCATCAGCTCTGGTCCCCAGATCCAACATCTCACCAGCCTGCCTGCTCCTGTCCCCTCCCAGCTCCAGGTGGCCATGGCACCATTCCCCCAAAAGCAGCTGATAGGGTGGGGTGGGACCCCGACCCAGCTCCGGGGGACCCTCCCCTGCCCCCAGCCTCGGCACTGACCTTCCGGGCTTTCTTCTCGCTGCGGCTCTGCTTGGCTTTGCTGATGGTCTCCTCCCCGGTGCCCATCGAGTGCGTGAGCTGGGCCTGCGGGACACAAGCCCCCATGAGAGCGGCTCCATCCCATGGCACCAGAGACCTGCCTCCTCCCCTGTTACCCCAGGCTCCCTGCCCTAAGCCCCAAGGGCAGCGGGGAGGCTGCCAAGATGCTGGCCTGTAGTGGGGCCCCACCGTTGCCACCTGACACACCAGGGCATTAGTCTCTGGGCTACCGTGGACCCCAGTGAGGAAACCCCTCTGCAAGGCGAGGCGAGGCCCTGGCCCATCTGTGCAGGGGGCGTCCCAAGAAGAGGGGAGACCCAGGGCATCTGCAACCCAGGGGCTTGGGCTGCCTCCACTAGCCCGGTGCTGCTGGATCCAGGGAAGCCGGTGAGGGCGAGCCAGGACCCCCATGTTCATCAGGGGAGTTTCAGCCACCTCTGGGGGATGGGTTTCACCCTCTACAGACCAGGCAGGGTGCAATACAGACCTGCCTGGTGCTGACAGCCAGCACCAGGGAGCCCCTTCCCTCCCCTCCAGCCTGAAGGCAAGAGGATGGCGAGACCATCTCCGGGCTATTGCAGGGTGCAGCTGGCGAGGTCCCTCCCTAGCCGGGGCCAGCGCTAGGAGGCCGAGGCCGGTACCCGGCTGTACCTGAGTCTGCACCGTCCGGGGCTCCGAGATGTCCGGCTCCTCCAGCTCGGGGATGGACTCCTCGTTGCTCTCCGAGTCATTGCAGGACCCTGGGGAAGGAAGGAGACTGTGGTGGCTGAGGGCTCCCCGTGCCCGTGGCTTCACGGAGACCACGGACAGCTGGCAGGGCTGCAGTGGGGACCTGGACCCAGCCCCGGGGCTCCCGGTACTCCCTCCCCTCCCACGAGGGTGCAGCCACACGGCTCTAGGCACCATCTGCCCACAGCCAGAGCTCAGGCGGTGGGGCAAAGCAGCAAGGCTAGTGCCACCCAGGAGAGCGGGCACCTGGGACCCAGGAGAGCCGAGACCCCTGTTTAGCCCTGTTTGAAGGGGGCAGCAACCGGCCGCTTCACCCGGCCCCCTGTGGCCAAGCCAGGCCCGGTTGGAGAAACTCGGGGCAGAGATCAGCTCACAGCCTGGGGAAGAGAGGATGCTCCCCCATCCCGTGGGCCCCCCTGAGGGCAGCTAGCACCGTCCCGTTTCCCCCACCTTTGTGGTTGGCTTCGCGACCCCTGGGCACTGCCAGCGGCTTCTTGTCCTCCAGCATCGCGATGCCGGCCGCCTCGCGCAGGCTCTCGATCTCGGGGCAGCGGTAGGGCAGCTCCCCCTCGCTGGACGAGCTCGACTCGGAAGGTGCGGCACTGCGGGGAGCGCGCCTCTCCTCTGCCGGCGCCACCTCCTTGCCCCGGGGCTCCTTGCTGCCCGGGACCGGGCGCCTGCCACGGGGATCCTTGCTGCTGGGCAGCTTGTCCTTGGCTGGGACTGGCGGCACCAGGCTCTCGAGCGCTGCGGGAGAAGGGGGAGCTGCAGTCGGGCGTCCTGCCACCTCCTTTGGCCCCCCCCAAGCTTTGTCCTCACCCCTCAACAAGCCAAGCCAGGGGCAGGACAGCCCCAGTGGCCAAGTCCAGGCTGAACCCCACAAGCAGCCATCAGGCTGGCCAAGGACAGGAGAGAGAAAGGGGGCCGTCAGCCTTGGGAGATGCAGGTGCATCTTTGAGCAAGTGCAAGGTCTCGGCCTGGGCACCAGTGCGTCTCGAGCCACGTGGGGTCAGGGTGGAGGGTCCCCTGGTCCAAGCAGCTGCACGCCCTTTGCAATAGCCCCTTAGCCCAAAATGCAGCTGTCTGGGATGGAATAAGAGGCCCTTGACGACACCAGCTGGGATGGGTCAGAGACCCGTGGAGAACAGGGCTTGCCCAGCTGGAGACCGGCCAGGAGAGCCGAGCCCCTGCAAGAGGGACCACGGCATCCTCGGCGAGCTGGGGGGAGCAGGGCGGTGGTCCCAAGTGGCCCCGGAGGGGGACGGGGGCACCAGCCAACCCTGGCTCACGTGGGCTGGAGGAAGTTGTGGTGCCAGTTGCCCACATCAGGTGCAAAGGCAGGCACGGCCCATACGAGGGGGCTGGCACAGGTTAGGGGGTAAAAACGGTACCTTCCAAGCGCTTCCTGGAGTCCAGCGGTGCAAACTGGTCATCCCGCGCAGCCAAGCCGGCTTCGGCCATGGGGAGCCCCGAGGTGTCCCGCGGGCCCTGCAGACGCTCGTTGGAGCAAGGCGGCGAAGACGGGAGGGCGGGAGGCACTTGGATGAGTTGGGAGCACGGAGGACCAGGAGGCTCCTGTCCGGTGGCTCCGGGTGAGGCAGGCTGGGCCGGGCCGGGGCATGGCTCTGGCTCCGGAAAGACCAGCTGGGCTGGCAGGAGGGGAGCGGCCGGCGGTGGGGAACAGGGCTCCTGCGCCTCCACGGCATGAGGCCCGGGTGCCGCGGGCTCCAGCCTGCTCGGCTGCAGGGGGGCAGGTGCTAGGCTGGGGCAAGGCTCTGGGGCAGACTCAGCTGCTGCTGCCTCCTCCATTGCTTCCTCCGCTTCGGCCCCGGGGGCTGCAGCAGGCATCGGGCAAGGCTCCGGCGATGGAGACCGGGGCGGCTGAGAGTCAGCCACGGGCTCTGCGGGGAGGTCCAGCGGCGTCGGGCAGGGTTCATCGGGGCTCGGGGGCTTCTCCTCTTCTCCCAGGTGTGCAACTGCATCCGAGGGCCTTTGACTCTGCTGGGCTTCCTGGTCTTCCACGAGCAGCTGCTCTGCCGGGGCAGGCTCAGGGGGGGCCCAGGCTCCCTCAGCCACCTCCAGCCCCTTCCTGCTCTCCATCTCCTCTTCCTCCAGCTCTGCTGACTCCTCCTGGGCCTCATGTGGGGTCTCCTGAGTCGCTTCATCCTCCGAGGGGACCTCGCTGGGCAGTGAGGAGTCTTCCTCCACGGGCTGCTCCTCCAGTGCCATCACCATCTTGCCGCCAGCTGCTTCCTCAGTGGACTCCAGGGGTTCGGGCAGAGCTTCAGGGACAGTCTCCAGCTCCTCGTGGGTTGGGATGCTCTCCTCGGGGACCTGGGCAGCAGCTGCATCCTCCACGGTTGCGCTCTCCGGGGCGTGATAAGGGCCCGTGGCCTCCAATACCTCTTCCTGGGTTTCAGCAGCCTCCAGGGAGACAGGGGTGGAGCTGCCAGAAGAGCTCTCGAAAACCTCCTGCTTCAGGCTGGCGAGGACCCCCTGTGCCTCTGTCACCAGCGGGCTGCTCTCGGCCAAGGGGGGTCCGGGTCTCCGCGGCGAAGCCCTCAGGTCCCCGAAGGAGCCCTGCAGCATGCTACTGATCTGCTCCTGCTCCTCCAGCCTCCAGGAGGCCGCCAGCATGGCCGGGTCCTGCAGCAAGGCACTGAGGGGGCGGAGTCCGGCTTCCACCTCCACGACATCTTCCTCCACCTCCATCATCCCGGGATGCTCTGGGCTGGGGGCTCCGGTGTCTGTGAGGGGCTGCTCCCCTAGGTAGATCTCCCGCTCTGAAGCCGTGAACAGCAGTGGCAGCGGGGGCTCGCCAGGTGCCGGGGCGGAGGCTCTCAGCCAGACGTGCTCCATGCCTGTGGCATGCGGGGCTGGTTGGAGGGAGGAGTAGTGCAAGCCGACGGCCAGACAGGGCTCGGGAGAGGGGCTGGGCTCCTCCGATGGGCTGCGGCAGGGCTGGGGAGAGGCTGCGCTGCCTTGTGCCTGCTCCGGTTCCAGCGCCGCCGGGAGGGAGGCGTCGGTGAGCAGCGTCTCCTCGTGCCACAGGGCTGGCGCCTCATGGGCCAGCAAGGTGTTCTCGCCTGCGCTGTCCCCGGCGCTCTCCTCGGGGGCGGTGAAGAAGCTGGAGTCCGTGTGGGCGCAGGACTGAGAGGTGTCCAGGGGCTCTGGGGACGACTCCTTGGAGGACGCCGTCATGTCCAACTCTTCCCGTGGGCTGCCCGGGGCGGGCGCTTCACCTGCCCCGATGTGGGGAGCTGTGGGGCTCGGGCTCTGCCCACCTTCCAGGGAGTCGTCACTGGGCAGGTCGTCGCTGAAGGCCGAGGAGCCTCCCTCCGATGCCGCATCTCCTTCCAAAGCCTCCCAGGGCATCTCTGGGGGCACAGCCTTGCCCTCCCGCTCCTCGTCGGTGAGGCAGACCCCTTCGGAGGCGGCTTCTGAGCACAGCTCTTCATCCTCCGGGGCATTACTGAGACTCTCGCTCTCCTCCTGCCCCGGCTCCGTATCTGGAGCAACCTCCTCTTCCAGAGGCTCCAGGAGCCGGGAGCCATCCTGAGCCAGCTCCTGGGGCAGAGATCTCTCTCCGTCGGGGAGGTCTCCGGGCCCAGCCACAGCTCCTCTCTCTGGGGTCTCCACCTGCCCTGGTGCCTCTTTGAGGGCTTCATTTGAGCTCATGGAGAGAGACAGGTCTTGGTCCGACAGTGATAGGTCGTCTTCGGTGCTGGGCTCATGCTCGCCAAGGGCTCCTGGCGGGCTCATGGTGCCATCCCTGGTGTCGGGGATGTCCATCTCTAGGCTGCTAGTGTCTGGCATCTGTAGTGCTTGCCCCTGGGTGGCTGGGGTGGAGGAGTCATCCATGGGACGTGGGTCTCCAGGCGCCGGGGGGCAAACCTCTGCAGAAACCGAGTCTGTCTGGCTGCTTTCCTCACTTCCCGAGGCAGAGGAGCCAGAGCTGGCTGCCAGATCATGGCCAGCCCCCGCATCCACCACTTCCAGCTCGGTCACTTCCACGGACTCGCCCTCCGCCGGGTGGAGCTCTCCCACTGCAGGGGCCGGCGAGGCGCTATGCTTTGGTCCTACACAAGGTTCAGACACCTCATCCACTCCCACTGTCTGCTCCTCTTCTTCGCTTGGCCCGAGGTCCAGGCTGCCGTTGGCATCAGGTGCCTGGTCACCGGGCAAGGCAGGGAGGGGAGGTTCTCTCGAGGTGGCATCTTTGGTCTCTCCCACCTCCGAGCACAGCCCGAGCAAGGTGGGGGCATCCTGGTCCTGCTCCGGGTCCACGGCTTCTTGACTCGGTTCTGGTTCGGTGCCATTTGAGGCAGCCGGGGAGAACTGGGCCGTGCTGAAGTAGCTCCTCACGTACTTCTCGATCTCCTGCTCCGAGCTCAGGCGTGGCAGCCCACCCCCGAGCGGCCGCAGGAAAGTGTCGCCGCTCTCCAGCTGCCTCTGCAGCTCCTGCAGCCCCTTCTGCATTGCGTGGAGGTCCAAGGCTGGGGTCTCTGCCAGCTCCCCGGGAGGGAAAGCCGACTCAAGCACAGGCGTGGGGTCTCCCTGGCTGCTGGGGGTTGTGTGGGGCTGCGTGGCATCCGGCACGAGAGGCGGCTGGGAATCCAGCTCGGCTGGTGAGAACAGCTCCCCACGTTCCTCGTTGTTGTTGACCTGGTCTAGAGATGAGGCCTCCTCCAGCTCCTCAGAGGAGGAGAAGGCAGCCGAGCTGTCGCCCGTTGGCTCGTGGTCAGCTCGGGACACTTCGGGCTGCTCCAAGACCGCTGCCTCGGAGGCTCCCAACAGGGCCTGGAAAGGACCTTCATCCTTGCCAGGCTCTGGCGACTGCCTCGTGCCTGCTGGGGAGGTGCTGTCTTGGTCCAGGAGCTCCAGCAGCCGGGCTTCAGACTCCTTCAGCCTGGCACCGATGTCAACCGTGGGTGCATCGCCGGCTTGCCCGGCAGCAGGCGCTGGCTCCTCTTCTTCCCATGGCTCAGCCGGAGCCAGGTGGCCCCCCGGCTCCGCGCTCTCCAGGCCGGGGAAGGACTCGGCCTCCTCGTCCGTGTCGAAGCAGGCGATCAGGCACTCCCCGGCGCTGGGGAGCCCTTTCTCCAGGGCCTCTTGCATGTCGGACAGCGAGGACTGTCGTCCCAAGGAGCTCTCGGAAGAGGAACCCATTTCAGCCTGGGAGTCGTCCGCAGATTTGGTCTGCGGAGGTGGCTCCTCTGGGCCCACGGCGCTGGCTGGTCTTGGAGACGGGGTCACAGTCTCCAAAGGCTCCTCAGCTGCTTTTGGTTCAGCGACGGGTGCGAGCACTGCGATCAACTCGGGAACGTCCTTGCTGGGGACTGACGGTGGCCTCTCCCCCTCGCCCTCTCCCTTCGCCGGCCCTTCCACCTCGTCGCCCTCCAGTTGCAGCTCTATGGCCGCGGGGTGCAGCCCGCTTGGCTCCAGGTCCAGCGCCGAGAAGGCCACGCGCTCCTCGTCGGTGTCCGAGGCGTCGGAGGAGGTCTCCATCTCGCTCTCGCTGCCTGACGGGGAAGAGCCCCTCTCCGAGTCCTCCGGGGCAGCCGGCTTCCCGGGCTCCCGCGTGGGGTCGGTCACCACGGCGTACTGCTCCGTGCTGTACAGCTTCTCGTCCTCCTCGCCGTTGTAGGAGGCCGAGTCCGAGGACTGGGACGTGTCGTCCTGGT
This sequence comes from Alligator sinensis, assembly GCF_000455745.1. Taxonomy (NCBI): domain Eukaryota; kingdom Metazoa; phylum Chordata; order Crocodylia; family Alligatoridae; genus Alligator; species Alligator sinensis. The sequence continues at coordinate 284,727 of NW_005843086.1, forward strand.
AGGCAAAGGACTCGTCCACGCCCTCGTTGATGGAGGTCTCCGAGAGCGAGTGCAGGAAGGAGGCCGAGGTGCTGTCGTCGTCCTCCACCCCGTACACCATGTCGTTCTCCGCCACCTCGCCCTGCGGGA
>NW_005843086.1:284877-297858 GCF_000455745.1 Alligator sinensis
CGTCCACGCCACGAAGAGGAGGCTGCCGCGGAAGGGCAGCAGCACGGCGGGGATCATGTGGTCGTTGTCCGTGCTCTCCGTGAAGTCCGACGGCAGCTCGGCCGAGGACGCCGTGGTCTCTGCCTGCAGGCTGCTGGGCGTCTCCGCCTCGGAGGAGCAGCTGGACTCCGAGTGCAGCCCGGGGAAAGCCAGGGGCGAGCAGCCGCCTGCCGCGGGCTCTTTGGCGGCAGGCCTGGCACCCTCTTGGCCCAAAGTGAGGATGTCCACTTTCACGGGCAGCATTTCAGGCCCAGGCTCTCCTCCCTGCAAGTCAAAGGCTTTTTCTTCAGCCACAAGCCGCTCGCCTGACATCTCCAGCTGCAATTTGGAGGGGACCTGGGAGACAGAGGTAGCAGTTTCAGAGTCCCACTCATCTTCTTCTTCTGGGGTGGTTTGACCATCAGCTTCCTCCTCCTCGGCCGGCAGCGAGAGGGGAGCTGCATTTCCAGATGAAAGTCTATCAAAAGTCACGTCCCCCTCTTCTTCTTCCTCCTCCTCCTCCTCGGGGGACTGGCAGGAGCTCGTGGGGAACCTCGCCGGCTCCTCCAGCGACTCCCCGTAGACTGCGGGGGTCTCCATGGCTTCCGACTCGGCCATCAAGTTGGGGGAGCACGACGGGGACGTGCTGGAGGTGCCCGAGGAAGCCCAGCTGCCCCCCTCGGCCGTGATGTAGGAGCCCGAGGGGGAGGTGGGCGGCGAGCAGAGCCCTTCGTTCTCCATGTCGTTCTGCTCCTCGCTCAGGCTGTCCCTGGCGTAGGGGTGGTGCTTGAGGTGGGAAAACACCGTCTTGATCGGCGTGGAGGGGGCCGTGAAGTAGAGGTCGGGGTCCAGGCCGCCGGCGGGCTTGGCCTGCGGGAGCTCTGCTCCGGCCACCTCGTCAGGGGGGTCTTTGGCAGGCGCGGGGGACGGGGAAGGCACATCAGCCGTGGTTTCACCCTGAGAAAGCGGCACGTCCGCAAGCTCCTCGCCGAGCTCTCCTGTCTCCCGGCTGGCGCACGTGGGGCCGTGAGCCGAGGCTTTTGGTACGGGGCAGGGACAGTCTGCCGGCATTGCCTGGGGCGGGAGCTTCCCCGCCGCCTCCGAGCTGGGGTCTTCCTGGTCGCTTGACTCCCCTCCGGCCGCGGCCACCTCCTCGGCCTTGGCGCCCATTAGCAAGCCCTGCAGCTCGGCACCGGCCTCCTCCTCCTCGCTGCTGCATCGCGTCTCCTCGCCCATCACTATCCGAGTGTCGGGCATGTCCAGGGCCAGCGCCTCCTGCAAGCCCTTGGGGGCCAGACACATTTTGGGGGCCGTCTCCAGGAGGACCTGGCCACACTCGGTCAGGGCAGCCAAGCCGGCCGTGCTGCCGCCGACCGCAGCATCACAGCTGGCGCCTTCGGGCTGCGGCCGGTCCTCTTTCTTGGCTGGCAGGAAGGCCAGGACGCCGGGGTCCATGGTGCCACGGGGCGTACAATCGGAGTCGGCTGTCGGGGAGGCCTGCAGGGGCATCATGGCCTTGGGGGGCACCGTGTCCTCGCCGGGGGTGGAGGCGCAGGACACGTGGCCGGATCCATCTGGGGAGAGAGCAGAAGGAGCCGTGAGTCCAGCAGGCTGCAGCGTAGGGGGCCAAGTCTCCTCGGCTTGCAGCGACTTAAGGGCTTGACACGACTTTCCCAGCATGACGAAGGCTCCAATTAAGGTGTTAACCCCCTCCACCTCCCAGGGATCACGGCCCCCGGTGCACCGACACTGTGCCACGGCGTGCACGGGGAAGGAGAGGTCTCCATTGTGCAGCTGCCCCATGCACAAGTCCAAGTCAACCCCAACTCCCCCAGACTGGCACTAGAGACCATGGAGCCCCCCCCAGCTCCAGGGAGCCCCCGTGGCGGCATCACCCCCTCCTACAATCAGCCCACCCCTACCCAATTGCTTCATCCCCAAGCTGCCTTCCCTCCCTCACCCTGGGCCGGCAGAGCTCGTCCGTCAGCGACATCAAGGACCCCCTGCCTTGAGCCGGTATCCCCTGCAAACATCCATCCTCCTACATTGGGAGCCAGCCCAGTTTGGACTCCCACATCCCAGCTGGCAAGTCGAGGCCACACACATGCAGTCTGTGCCATCCACATCTGGATTTGGAAACCCAGGGCTATGCAGAACCACTCAGTCACAGACAATGAGGGTTGAAGGGAGCTCAGGAGGTCACGTCTAGTCCAACCCCTGCTCCAAGCAGCACCAGCCCCAACTACATCATCCCAGCCGAGGCTTTGTCTAGTCAGGTCTTCAAAACCTCCAAGGATGGAGCCCACCACCTCTCTGAGGAGCCTGTCCCTGCGGTCACTTCCTCCGAGTAGCAAGCCCAGAGACCTAAGCCCTTATGCAGTGCTATTCTCGCCCAGGCAGGCATTCGCAGGACAAAGCCTGTCCTCTGCACCAGGAGGAGTCATTTCATACATCTCCTGGACACGAGCTACCAAACCAAGGCACCGTGCTGCAGGGAGGAAAGGCACAACCCGGTTCCAGTTTCATACGGTCTCTAGTGCCCACAGCAAGGTCAAATGTGGCCGCTACTATATTTTCTGCACATATAACAGGCACCTTCTCTCCTCCCCCCCCCCCCCCCAAAAAAGGAACAGGACCCCCCAAAACGGGGGGCATATTAGGAAACATTTTCTGCCCGCAGTCAGAAGCGGCCTAGCTGGATCCTGCTCCGTAGGGTGGCAGCTGTGGTACGACTGCTCAGACAGCTGAAGGAGTCCATGGATGTAACGGTTCGTTGGCATTGATGTTAGCTGGATTGGAAAAACCTTCCTTAGGGCAATTCAGCCGTCTGCTAGCTGCTCCTGCTCTCTGCTTCACTGCCTCTTTAGCTCTTCTCAAAACCAGATCCACCCATGGAGACCAGCCTGCAGCAGCAGCTAGGGATTCAGCTTTAGTTATGCAGAGAAGGGAGGGTGAATCAGCTGAAGATTAGGCTCTGTCCCTGCTCTAGGCAGCCATAAACTGGCAAAACCTTGTTCTTGAAAGGCAGAATGGAGGGGAAAAAAAGAAGTGCATTATATTTAGGGGCAGGGGGTTATGTGCAAGGAAGTACGTTAAATCACCAGTCAGCACAGACTCTTCCTGGTAACCGACAGTGCTGGAAAACTGGATAAAACACTCAAATTAAGTGTTGGAGAGCCGTGACGAGATGGGCAAGAGACGGTTGTTTTCTGTTTGTGAAACACCAGCCAAAAATATTCATGCCCATGCTGCCCCCCGCCCCCAGTCTTTAAGTAAGGAGCTGGGGGCAGGCAGCGTTTGCTGGGGTTTCTAGCCCTTGCTGCCCTGCAAATTAGCAGCTGGGATCTATTCACAGGCTTTCCCAGGAGTTCATCCAAACAGGCTCCAGCCTTTGTTCGCAAGCTGTTCACTTCAGCAGTTTGCAGCCAACTATTCATGAGGGATGATTGCCGTCAGGGGGTGGGGGAAAAAATACCGCCACGTGACGGAGGGCGGCATTGTGAGGCCTCAAAGGCTCGGTCTGCATCCACGTGTGCCCTGAAGGGACCAGACCACCTTTTGTGGACACCGCCCCACCAAATGCAGAACAGGCGCTGCCTTTGTTCCCGCAGCCCTGCTTCCTCCCCGCGCTCCCGCTCTCTTCTCCAGGGTCCGCGGACCCCCCGAGCAGCCCCTGCCCGAGCCCGGGGGCCTGAGCACCTCCACTAGTTGCAGGCCAGGTTGCATTGCAGTGGTGCTCTGCCTGTGTCTGCCTCACCAAATTCAAGTCCAAATGGAAGTGCATTTGCAGCAGCCTCCCGGGAGGGTAGACCTCGTCTTGGCAGCTCGGCAGAGACCTGGGGTGAGGATACCCAAGCGCTTTCCCGAGGGAGAGGAAGCCGGTGATGCTGCAGCACCGGAGGGAGGAGTTGGAGCCGTCTACGAGACCTCGCCGCTGTGTCCCGTGGTGAAAACGTGCCCCCTTTCTGCCACATCCTTGCAGGAGAGAGATGCTGCAGGACCGTTTGGGACAGGAAGGGAAGGTTTCTTGCTCACGGGATCATAGACTGGTCGGGCTGGCAGGGCCTTCAGGAGGTCGCATCCAAGCCAGCCCCCAGGACCGTCCCCATCCAAACCCTGCTGCCAAGCCCTTGATCACCTGCCGTCAACCCTGTCGCATGAGCGCTCCAAGATGCTGAAAGCCCCAAACCTGGCACAGGTAAAGCAGGGCGACAAAGGCTGGCAGTGCCCCGATGCTGCAAGGGGTGTTCAACCGTACCCAAGAGATGCCAGGCCCCTACAGAGGAAGGTAAACCCCACCGCCCCCATCCATCCCAATGGGACCGGGGGGGGGGGGGGGGGAAAAACTTTCTTCCTGACCCCAATGCAATGTCGCTCTGACCCCGAGCAGAGGGGCAAGACCCTCTGGGGTCGAGTCCCAGCAGAAGCACTGGCGCAGCCCAGCTGCCATCTGCAGCCAGCACCCAATGCCTCTGAAGGGGAAAAAAAAAAAAAATTAAATGAAAAAGCCACGCAAACCCCAGCCCCCAAAGCAGCAAAACACACTGCTTCCTGGCCCAGAAAAACCCACCAAACACCCTCCAACACTGAAGCTCCCTACTGTGTAGTTCATCAGCTCCTGGGATCCTGGGCTAGGAAGGATCGGGCTTGGGTCTCCCCGAGGTCCAGCACCACCTGCAAGCGGACCCGGCAGCCTGCTCTGGATGTTTCCCCCCATTAGCGCAGCCCGAGCTTGTTTGCAGAGGAGAACGCCCCGACGAGGGGACGGGGTGGGCAGGATGCGGCGTAGCGGGCCCCGGGGCAGAGCCGTCCCTGGCCCCTCGGGGAGGGGAGAAGCAGAGGGACGGGCAGCTGGGTTGCGTGTCCAGAGTTGGAGAGAAGCGAGGCTGGACAGGACTTCTGTGGGTCTGCCCGAGGCAGGATTAGCCCTGTCCAAACCATCCCAGACAAATGCATCATCTAAACTCTTCATAAAACCACCATCGGCCCCAACACAGCGCCAGGCATCACACCCGACCCTGCCGCAGGGGGGACCGCCGCAGCCAGCATTTAGCTTTTACAAGCCGTTGTTAATATACAGGAGAGATCCAAGGAAGAGGGCCGGGAGGGTAACCCCCCCAGTCCATACCCATCTGACCAGGGGATAACATGCCTTCGACCCCAAACGCAGCGTTGGTCCGACCCTGAGCACAGAGGCAAGCCCACCCCAACTTTACAAGGTTCAATTATTGCAATTATTAAGCATTCAAATAGCAACACCCTGAGCTTCCCTGCTCTATCCGGGTGATGGGAAGGAGCTGTGCAAGCCACAGGGATCCATCCCACACCCCTGTTTTCAAAGGGGGAAGGGGAACAGCTGCTGGCATCCGGCCCTTACCTGGCTAGCTACCCTCCGCAACCCCAGCCCTGGCTTTGCTGGGGTTTAAAGTCACAGTGGGTCAGCTCTTCTGATACCACGATGGGAGCAGACAGACTGGACACACACCGCTTATCTCAGTATAATTTAATACTAGCACAGCTGGTGTCTGCCCAGGGCCTTCAGCACAGGGATTTGCTCTCTAGAAAACCCACGTGATTAGAAGCTACTAGCAACTCCGCTTGTCCAAGCCAGGGCTGAGCGAGAACGGCGAAGGACCTTTGTGACACCGAGCGGCCAAATGTCCAGCTTGGGGCTGCGACTAGCTCCGATGCCCTACAAGCTATAAGGAGAGCCTGTCGAGAGACCAACAATATGCTTATCCCCTGGTGCCGAGGGACAGGGCTCAGGGAGGAAGGCCTAGCGCTGTAGCAGAGGAGGGTCCAAATCCATTCCCAGCTCCCTATAAGACTAGGCAAGTCGTTTAATTTATCCCAGAGTCTGCTGGTCCCTACAGCATGCGCACCATTGACATCCAGGCAAGCTGCACTGTCCATCCCTGGAGCTAAGCCTTAGGGGCACGAGGGAAACCGAGGCACCACGGAGGCATGCGGGCAGCAGGGGAGCAGCCCACAGCTAAGCACCCTATAGCCACTGTCTTGCTACTGGAAAGGCACTCGATTAGACAAACAAGGTCTTGGATGAGCAAGTGGCACCTTTACTGACCCACGATCCAGCTAGATCAGGAGCATCTCGGCTCACCCAGTTGCAGCCACCTCTGGGGCGGGGGCTGGCGGATGGCGTTTCCATTGCTAGCACCTATCGATCCGGCGGCCCCAGAGGCCGGGCAGGATGGCTGCTTCCGAGAAGCCGGAGAGACGGCCCCGCGCCCCTCGAGACACTCTTCCTGCCAGCGAGCCATTAGCTGAGGCTGCCCCTGCCCAGCTCCGAGACGCCGCAGCAGGCGCGAGGGCCCTTCCGTCTTCGCTTACCCACAGCAGCTGGGCTCAGAGGGGGGCACCGGGGCTCCTGCAGCCTCTGCAAACACCCCTGCTGCACGGGGCAGCCTGCTCACACTAGGAGCCGGGCCACGGGCAATAGCAAAGGGGATGAAGCGAGTGGATCGGGGCAGAACCCCAGCCCAGCCCAGCGCTAGGGGCGCTTGTACACATCACGGTCTTTTGCACTCCAACAGCGTGATTTGCACGAGTGGGTTTTCCGGACGCTTTAAAAGTCTGTCTGGAAGACACCATCCGAGGTCAAGATCTTGCCACAACCCCACTGGGTTTGCCTGGAGAAGCGCCAGCCCTGCCAGCTCCCCCCCTCCACCACGTCCACCTTCATGCCAAAGCCGCCAGGGTTGCAGGGTGCATGGGGCTGCCTTGCAGTTCACCACCAGTGCAGGTGCAGCCCTGGCTGCTGGGCAGGTCAGCCAGGCTTGCTGCTGCATTTCTGCAGCTCCACCTTCCCCTGAGCCGAAGGCTGCGCATGCCCGAGCCCTGGGCCTCCAGGGCATGTTCCCACCATGGGGCATCTGCTCCATCTGGATTTGCCCCCCTGGGCACTTCAGATCAGTGACTAGGCTGGTACCGAACCATCACCTGGGATGGAGAGGACATCCAGATGTTGGTACCAGAGACTCCAAGCAGCTCTGCTGCAATATTACGGGCTGCATCAATCCCAATCCTCAGTTATTATGTGCCCCCCATCTATGTGACCTTGTTCCATGGGCATGCAAGCACCCCGTCTCCTCTGAGCCCAACTGGTTTGTAGGCACAGCACTGGCACTCTGGATCTCTGCAAGGGGGTCCTAGCACGAAGCCCGAATTGCCCATCTCCTGGAGCAGCAGAGGGGCTAGGTGCATGACCCCCCTCTCCCCACCAAGCCTGGCATCTGGGGCCGGCTCCAGGAGAGAGCAGACTTTCCTGCCAGGCTGCAGAAGCCTGGCAGCGCCCGGGGCACCCTGCCGGACACCGCAACAGCTGGCAACAAGCAGGGAGAGGGGGCAGCTCCAACCCCAGCCCGTGCAAATCCCCTCAAGGGCTCAGCAGCCCACGCGCCGCCCACGACACAAGGAGACAACCGGCCTGGCTGCAAGGAGCTTAGAGCGGTGACGCCCCAAGGGGAGCCCTAATCCCCACACGCAGCATCTCCCTGCGCAGGGATTAGCCCCGGGACAGGGCACACGGCAGGGAGGATCAGCCGGGCCAGCTCACGTCACCAAGCGGCGCACAGCCCCGAGGGCCAGCTCCCCCAGCCCCAGGCTCCTCCGAAACCAGGTGCAGCCTTGCCCAGCCTCCGTCGCCGAGCTGGCACGAACCCCGCGGGCCAGTGCACCCCACCCAGCAAGTGGCAGTGCAAGGGACCTCAGCCAGGCCCCAGACTCCAGAGACCCTTGCTCCCCGGAGCTCGAGGCAGGGCTTGCTAGCCCAAGGGAGCCAAGGCGACCGCCCAGCCCAGGCAGGGGCTGCAGCAGCCTTGCCTTGAGCCCCTTTCAGGGGTGCCACACAGCACCATGTGATGCACAGGTGCAACCCAGACACATCAAACAGGAAAACCCTAGTGTTAACACAGCATGCCCAGGGGTAGGCAGAGATCTTTGCAAAAGAATGGCTCTATTGCTTTTCTGCAGTCAGAGAACTAGCATTTTCCAAGGGGTGACTCAACTGTAGTGAGGTGGAGAGCCACGAGCCTCAATGCAGCCCAGGTACAGCAAGGCTGGCTTCCCCACAGAGCCTCCACCCATGGCACCCACCACAGGGTGCCCAGGGCAGGGAAGACCAGCCAAGACCCAGCCCTGGTTGCAATATACCCCAGGGCTGGGAGACCCTCAGCCCCACACAGCTGCTCCCACAAGCCAGGGGCTCTGAGGGAAGCAGCCTCCAGAGCTCATTAACCAAGCCGTTAGCACCCAGCACAGGCCCCGCTGCTTACCTGGGGCCGGCGGCACCTGCAGCTCCTGGGCATCTGCTGCATTCACGGCGTCTAAGGCAGGCAAGTGTGAGGCTCGGGGAAGATCTTGAGGCTGGAGGGAAGGGCTAGGGCCCGGGGACTGGGCTAGGGCCATGGCAAAGCCCCCAGCCTCTGGCAGGGGCCTGCAGAGACCCTGGTGCCAAGCAAAGATGGAAATCTCTAGCTACACCAAGCCCTAAATCCACCCTAAAGAAACCTCCCCTACCCCCAGCAGCCTTTGGGGAGGAGCCAGCACACCTGCTTTTATCAGGTAGGGACCGGGGCTGCAATGTCTTCTGGGAGGGAGAAAGGGGGCAGGGCTTGGAGCCCTAGTGTATATAAGACACAGGGGGCTCGCTTCTTTTTTTTGTGGTGGTATTTTAGTCTGTCTAGGTCTGGTTGTGCTGCTTTTCTGCCTATTAGTGTCTTAAAAATGGGGGGTGTAGCTGGAGGTGCCCTGCATGCAGATCCTGTGCAGAAGGAAAGGGGGGCAGCATGATGAGCTGGGGCTGATGGGGCAGCTGAAGGCACCTGGGGAGGGGAGGGAAGGGAAGGAATGAGAAGGGGCCATGTTCCCTGTCTCCCTTTCCATGCACATGCACCCCAGTGAGAGGCAGAGATGCTGGCGGAGGTGAGGTGTGACGCCCTCCTGGGCATCAGGGGTGCCTCTAGCTCCCCTACAACAAGCAGCCCCACATGGCTTGCTCCCTGGTGACTTGCTGGAGAAGGACTTAAATAAGCTTCTGCCCCCCACAGACCTCCTAAATCCCACGCTGCTCTGTGATCCAGCTGTTGGAAGTGTGGCAGAGCTGCTGACCCAGCAGGTCTCTCCAGTCCCCCCTGGCTGCTGTGCTCCACCCCAGAGGTGGCTGCAGCTTGCTGAGGTGTGGAGGCTGAACGCCTGCAGGTGGGCTGAATTCAGTGTTAATTGGGAAGCCTGATGGACTGGGGAGACCCTTGGAAGAAGAGCACCGAGGAGCTGCTAGCTAGGCAATGATTTCCCAGCAGAAGCCCTCGTGCGCTGGGGCCCGGGAGGTACGGCTGCTGGCATCGCGGTGTGGAAAGAAAGGGGCATAGACCCAAACGCACTGCGAAGGATGGGGTGCTGCTCAGCCCAGGGTGCTTGGCATGACGGGTGAGCCCCCTCATTTTCTATGGCTGGGGACAGAGTAGGAGGCATCAAGGAGTCAGTATTACCACGATGGGGAGGTCTCGGCTCAGCTCAGAGCCTTCCCTAGGCCTGGGCCCGCTCAGGATTTGGGCCACGGGTGCATGCATTTCCAGCTAGCATGTTCCCTACCTTCCTCCCCAGTGTCCGACGGTGCTGGCTGCATTTCAGGAGCGGCGAATCTACCTCCTGCCCTCAAAGCAGACGAAGCAGAGCAGCAAACTGGCCTGTTTTCCGAGCCTCTTAACCTCCCCAGCTCAAACCTCTGCTTTGCCCAGCCCCAAAGCCGTTGCACCCGGCGCCGCAGGCCAGGCCAGGCTGTGATGCAGGGGGGATGCACCTGGCTGCGTCTGGGACCCTCTTCACATCATCGCTAGTGAAACGCTTTGGGGGTCAGGCAGCTTTGAGGAGTTGCCATCCCCACATGGGACAGTGGAGGGGCGTCCAGCCAGCTGGCTTCCTCCCTTGCAGGCTGGACTACGCCAGGCCTGGTGGGTTTTGCAGGCTGGGCATCTTCTGACCAAAACCGTCTCGGGCTGCATGGTGGGATGCAGCGGTGCCGTTGCACCCCCGAAGTGGCTGCATTGCTGCGGCAGGTGGAGCGGGTACCGAAGGCGGCTTCTCCCGCACGAGCGAGCGCCCGCCTGACCAAGGGCGGGAACAAAATGCACGTGCACGTTCTGCGGCGAAGACAGGACAATGACGGCGACCTTTCCCGAGTGGTCTCGGGGGAGCTCGGAGAGCCGGTTCCTTACTCTGCTCGGTCTCCTGGTGCCCGTCGCTGCGTGGGGTGAGGGGCCAGCTCGGCATGGCCCGGGCAGGCCTGTCGAGGAAGTCTGCTGTCTTGCTCCGTGCCCCCGTCTGGGGAAGAGAGCAGCTCCCTTAAGCCGTGGCTGTGCTATAACGGGAGCAGCGCCCTGCACCGGGGAAGCGAAGGGGGATGGGGCCGGCAGGCAGGTGGCTCTCATCCCTGCTAATCCCGCAGGATTTCCCCACCCCGGCACAACCGGGCCTGCTTGAGATGGCTTTGTCCTGCCCCGTCGGGCTGCCCGCACGGCCCTTTCTGCCCCGTTGCCTGCGACCCCCTGAGTAGATGGAGGGAGAGATGCCTTTAGGGGCCCTCGCTGTATGTCCCTGGGTAACAACAGCGTGAGAGCCGCCACCACGGCGCTCGGTGCTGCACGGCCCCCTGGCAAGAGACCCCGCGGTCTAAAGGGTTGCATTCACGGGACGCTTCGAGGCTCCTTTCTGCGTGCCGGGAGCTGAAGTGCAAAGGCAAGGAGCCAGAGCCAGACCCGCGTCTCCTGCACCTGGCCCCGTACCAGGTGCCTTTGGTGGGATCAAGGCGAGGTGCCTGGGGGCCGTGGTGGTCACCCACGTTGGAGAGACTTGCATCCAGATAGGGATGGGCTGCCAGCAGGATCTGGAGGGCCACGGACGTATCTGGAGGGGTCTGGCCTGCAGAGGAGGAGTGGGATGGAGCTGGATCGGTGTCCGCAAGGGGTTTATAACGCGGGGTTTGGGATGGAGCAGGCCAGGGGTTTATGCCGTGGGGTTTGGAGCAGGTCAGGAGGGAGAGGCATGGCGCTGGGGCTGGGCTAGCGGCGGGGACGGCGGGTCCTGCATCCCTTGGCGCTTGCTAAAAGAAACGGGACGTTCACTACGCGTGCCCTCTGGCTTGAGCAGCTCCAGCCATCACCCGTGGGCTACCCAGCCTTGGGAAGCACGGAGGAGGCCTCCCCTCCGCCCTGCAGAGCTGCGGGGAGTCCTCTCTCTGCCGTGGGGAGCAACGTCCTTCCCTCCGTGGTTTGTCACCAACGGTGGCACGAGCCGTGACTCCTCCGTGGGCCTACGGTCTCAGGGACGTCAGCCAAGATGGTGCGAGACGGCGTGGCGTGGAAATGCGTGTCATTTCCCGTCAAACTTTGCAGCACCGGAAAGAAAGCGGGTTTGTCCTGATCTGGAGTCGCGTGCGTCTGCTCCAGCCCCTGGGCCGCGCCCGGGAGCGAGGCGCTGTAATGCCCAGCGGAGCGGTGCCGGCATCGAGGGTCTCGCACCCGCTTCTGGGGCAAGTGCCGCCGGGCTTTTGTTGTCCGGGAAAGAAATGGGGCGAGGGTTTACTCCGGCTTTGAGACAGCTGAAAATCAAGCCCTGCTGCTAACTCCCTGCCAGCATCCGTGGCTTTGCTTGCGCTGCCCTGTCTTTCTAAAAGCTATGCGCCCATCCAGCCCCGGGCTCCCGGCAGGGGTGACAGGGTGGGATTCACCCTTTCTAGGCAGGACAGCCCGGCTACAAAACACAACATTGGCCCTAGATGCGTGCAGTGGCTCTACCCCCAGCCCCGTCGCCCGGCCCGGCAGTGGCGTCAGCAGTGCCAGGCTGGCCGTTTGGGCGAGCTGCTGCTATTGCAAATCCAGCAGATAAAACACAATGACTTGTTTTATTTCTGCAGGATCCACGCAGAGCAGCCTCTATTGTGCCGCTGTTGTTTTAGCGACGACGGTTTTGCCCGGGCTGCTTTTTCCCCTTCAAACTTCCTGGGGCCTGCAAAATGTCACCCTTGCCGGAGCGGCCTCGGCGCTGCCTGGCTTGGGCATAGCCGGATGAGAAAAGCCTGGGAGATCGGGGTTTCTCTCTAAGGATGTCTTGCCCGCGGTGCAGGAGATGGGGGAAGCGGAAGGGACCTGGGGCAGCGAGAACTGGGGTCTCCTGCCCACGGCCAACACATCTGGATTTGCAGCAGGATGGGGGGAGGCTGGTTATATCCCGCTCCCCCCACAGCTCTCTACTCTTGGACTTCTCTGGAAAGAAACAACCATCCGGGTTTCTCTTTGCAGGGATTTGCAAAAAGGGGGTTGGCCATCGGGGCCGCCCTGGCTTGCGGGATACGTCTGCCCCTGCCCCTGCCCATCCGACCCATCCGGGTCTAACCCACTGTCCTCTTCTGCATCTAGGTCATACTAACGCCGTCAGCGCCGACGTCTCCTGTTTGCTTGCATGCAGGGGAGGACCTTGCGCCTGCGGCGCTGCCATCCACCCATCCGCCTGATGCCCCACGTGGCGGGGCGATGCTACGGGGGGGCTTTTCCCTGCCTCGGCCGCTCTTGCAGGGAGCCGGGTTTCCCTCTGCCTCTCCCGCCCTGCACGGGGGGTTCGGAGACGGTCATCGCTGTGCCAGGGACCCACTGACCCCAGGCCCGTCTCTCATCCGCATGATCCGAGCACACGGGCACCTCCCAGCACCCATGCGCCCACCCCAATGCGTGCCCCGGCTCACGCATGTACACACGGGCACCCCACGGGCCGCTGATGCACACAGACACGCCGGCCCTCCGTGCCCACGCAGGCCTGCACAACCACGGTGGAGACAACACGCTGCCATGCACCCGGCACGCAGGCTCGCACGCGCACGCACACGGATGCCAGAACAAACAGGCTCCGGCACACACCCACCCACACATGCCAGCCCCCCGCTCCGCCGCCACG
>NW_005843086.1:297923-300208 GCF_000455745.1 Alligator sinensis
CCCCCCCCCGTTTAGTACCCAGGCAGACACACCCATGGCCACCACACGGGCCATTGCACCTGTCTGTGGGACACACGCACACAAAGCCCTCGCACAAGCAGATGCACGCGGGCCCCAAGCCCCAACCCACCTCGCTGGTGCACGCCTGGGTCTCATAGTTGGCAATGCCCCCACCTCTGCTGGCTAAAATGTCCAAGACCAAGCAGGCGGGAGCTAAACCTCAGCAACACCCAGGGAAACTGAGGCACAGAGCATGCTCGCCTAGGGTGGGGGCAGAGCTAAGGGTAACACCCAGGAGTCCCGGCTGTCTGACCCCCCCCAGTTGCAGCTGGGGGCCACAAGCCTTTCAGAGATGCCTCCTTGCCCCTTGGCGTGAGCGCAGGCGATGCCCGGCGCAGTGGGGCGACTTTGCCTGCCCCCGTCACGGGGGATAAAGCCCCCCAGCTATGCCGAGGGGGTTTAACCCTGACGGCGCTGACCCAGCTCCCCTCCTTAGAGGAGCCCGGAGGCAGCTGGGCGGCGTGTGCGAGCCCTGTTGGTGCAGGGGGCATGCCGGGGCATGTGGTCCCCAGGGGGAGAGGAAGGGAGCTGTCAGGATGAAGCATCACGGCATCCTTCACCCTCCTACCCCTGCTCACGGAGGAAACAGCCCCCATGGGCAGGGCAGGACCGGGACCCGTCCCCGTCCGCCTTCCCCGGAGGAGCCGTGCACACGTCCAGCACCCGCACGGGCCCTCCCGAGTCCCCGGTCACCCCAGGGCTGGACATGGGGCAGTGGCACCAGGGAGCGGGGGGCAGCTCCGGGGGGGCAAGGCTGCGAGACGCCTCCCTGACCTGGCTCCGAGTCACCCCCGGGCAAGGACGGCCCCGCAGGGTCCCGGGCGGTGGCTGCGTCCCCCCCAGCCTCCCCGCTGCCATGGGGGCAGGGGAATGGCCCCCCAGCCCCCCCGGCTGCACTGGTGCCCTGATGCTGGAGGGTGCTGGGGCCTGCACTGCCCTGACCTTGGTGAGTCCCTGCCACCTGCTGTGCCTCAGTTTCCTCCCGGACAGGACGAGGACAGATGCGGGGGGGGCCGGGGGGTCCCCATCCCCACACTCCCCCGCCAGGGGGGAAAGGCGAGCCAGGGGCCAGGCTGCAAGTTTCCTGCCTGGAGGTTTCCCCACGGATCCAGGCCCCCACGCCCCTGGGAAGGGCACGTCCTGCCTTCGGGGTGGGGGTCCTTCCCTGCTTCCCCCCATCCCGGCCTCGAGGGGGGTGAGCTACGCCAAGGAGAGGAGCGAGCCGCTCCGCGGGGCTGGGCGCCCGGCATGGCCCCATTAAGCCCCTCCGTTAGTCTCCTTCTTCCCCCCCTGGGCCACGGCCCGTCTCCCACCCCGTGTCTCCATCCCACCCCCCTCCTTCGCCCCCATCCCTCCCCGCCAGGACCACTGCCTCCACCCCGCCACCAGCCCCCTGCACAGCCGTGCACCTGCCAACTTTGCCAACTCCAGGGGCGACCCCGAGGCCTCACCTGCGTCAGCGGCTTGCAAGACCCCGGGGTCCTTCTGCACCGCGGCCCCCTCAGCCTTGGCGGCTTCTCCAGGCATGATCTGTCATCCGGTGCGTCGAGGCCGGAGAGCTAGTGTGTCGGCGAGGGGCTCATCGGAGGCACGGATGCAACCCCCCGAATGGGCTCCCCGCCTCCCAGCCCCACGGCAGGCTGCGAGCTGCGGATGGAGGCTGCGCCGGAGCCAGTGCATTAGGGGAGCTGCGGAGGGGGGGACTGGAGCTGCTGCTGCTTGCAGAGCCCTGTCATGCTGGATGATGTCAGCAGGATTTTTCCCCCCCCTTCTCTCGCTCGCTCTGTCTCAGCAGAGAAAAGCAGGGTGTGTGCCAGGCACTGCAGCGAGGGGAGGGGGAGCAGAGAGCCAGCCACACAGCAGAGCAGCGAGCACCGCCGCGGCCTCCCTCCAGGGCCGTTGCATCAGCCTCTGGCACCCCTGAGTCACGCTGGCCCCGATCCTGCCCCCCGCGAGGGCCCAGCGTGAGGCCTTGGGGTGCAGGCGGCATTGCAGCATCGCCCCGGCCAGGGCAGCAACGGCTGGGCCAGGCTGGGCATCTCTGGATGATCTGAGCTGTGCACCCAGCTCCACGGGGTACCCCGCAAAGCCGTGCACCCAGCTCCATGGGGCACCCTACAACCTCACCCTGCAAAGCCGTGCACCCAGCTCCATGGGGCACCCTACAACCTCACCCTGCAAAGCCGCGCACCCAGCTCCATGGGGCACCCCACAACCCCCCCCTC
>NW_005843086.1:300502-302506 GCF_000455745.1 Alligator sinensis
GATCACCCAGGCCGATCGCCCAGCCCCCCGCCGCACCCCGCAAAGCCGTGCACCCAGCTCCACGGGGCACCCTACAACCTCACTGCACAAAGCCGTCCACCGAGCTCCATGGGGCACCCTGCAAACCCCACACTGCAAAGCCATGCACCCAGCTCCATGGGGCACCCCACAACCTCACTGCACAAAGCCATGCACCCAGCTCCATGGGGAGCCCCACAACCCCACTTTGCAAAGTGGTGCACCCAGCTCCATGGGGCACCCCACAATCCCACCCTGCAAAGCAGTGCACCCAGTTCCATGGGGCACCCCACAACCCCACCCTGCAAAGCGGTGCACCCAACTCCATGGGGTGCCCTGCAACCCCACCCTGCAAAGTCATGCACCCAGCTCCATGGGGCACCCCACAACCCCACCCTGCAAAGCGGTGCACCCAGCTCCACGGGGCACCCCGCAACCCCCACAGGCCCCACCCCCCTGCAGAGCTCCCAGGCCCTGACCCTACCCCAGCCGTCCCCTCCTGGGTTCGGGCTACCGGACCTGAGCCAGCGGACAGCAGCATCAGCTCCGTACAGGACACCTGAGTCCCCACCTCGGCTACTCAGCTGCAGGGCAGGGCGGAGCCCTGTGTGCCTCAGTTTCCCCAGGACCGTCACCCCCCTGGGATCATTAAATGGGGTGGGGGGAGGCTGAAGCAGTGATGGGGGTGGATGGCGCAGGCATGGGCAGTCTCCAGGGTGTGGGGTGAGATTTTGGGGACCTCTCCCAGAGCCCATCCTACCCCACCCCAAGGGGGCAAGCACGAAGATGACCAGGCGAGCGCGGCGCAGCCGGCTCTCTTCAGGGCACCCCTGTTCCAGTACCCCGCGGGCACCGTGGTGGGGTGGAAGCCCGTGCCCGGGTGGTGCATGGCTCCAGCGAGTCCCCGTCCCAGCCAGGCCTGGTCGAGCTCACCCCGAGCGAGGGGCCTGGCCCCACGCCACATTGGGACCAACCCTGAGCTCCCAGGCAGAGGCCGTGTCCTCGCTGCGGAGGACGGCAAGCCCCTCCATACCAGTCTGATCAACACCCAGGAGACCCCAGCAATTAAGCCCAGTCCTGCCCCCTGCTTCTGACCCCGTCTGGGCAAGCCTGACCCCAAACGCTTGCCCTCCTGCCGCTCCAAGCTGCCCCACGGGCTACGGAGGGATCCCAGGAGCCCCCGAGGCTTGCTGTGACCCCCACCCCGGCGGGCCCCGTGGACCCGAGGCGCCTCTTTCACCTGCGCAGTCATCTTTGCATCAGCCGCGCGCCCGGGCTCGGCTTCCTGCCCCGGGTCCCCGCGGGCATCGTCCCTCGGGCTCTGCAGTGCAGCCCCGGGGCAAAAATAGCTCCAAAAAGTATGTGCCTGGGGCATGTGCCCCCCCACCAAGCCGGGGAGGGGCCGAGTATGTCCATCAGCTCCCCGGGGACGCTAGCGCTTGCTCGGTCTCCATCCCGGGTCCCCTGCGGGCAGGGGGGTCCCGCCGCCCCAGTCTGAGGTGGGGTTTCACCCCCATCCGGGGAGGCCTGGCGCTGGGGGGCCCCCACGTGGGAGCCCCCTCTACGCCCCACTCGCGGACCTGGGGCCTGCTGGAGCCGGGCGACGGACCCCGCTGGAGCCGGGCGACGGACCCCTGGACTGCGGTCGTGGGGCCGGCCGGACTGCCCCCCCACTGCTGAGTCACGGGCCCGATCCTGCTGACTCATGGCTGGAGGGAGCCTGACTCAGCACAGCCCAAGCTGCCGTGGGTGCCAAGGACGGGACGGAGGCGCTCGGGGTCCAGGCGCTGCCCGGGGCGCAGGGGGGGGCACACGGGACGGGCCTGGGCCCCGCAGCAAGTCCTAGCCCTGGCACTGCTGGTGGAGAGTCAGCTGCCAGGGGAGGGGGCGGCCCAGCGAGGCCCCCGCAGCCCCCAGGGGGCTGGGCAGGACCCCCTTGCAGCGCTCATGGCCGGATGGAAGGGGGGGGTCACCCAGGCTGGCTGG
>NW_005843086.1:302519-312889 GCF_000455745.1 Alligator sinensis
TTGGTTGCCATGACAACGAGTTAACCACCCCCCCCTCGGATCCAAACTAGCCAATGGCAGAGCAGCTGAGGCATCGTGGGGGTCCCGCCTCTACAGCCAGCCATGCACGCACACACATGCACACACACAGGTGTGTGCACACGCATGCACGCGCGCGCGCGCGCGCACACACACACAACAGTGCACATGCATGCATGGACACACAAAGGATTGCACATATGCATGGACACACAGGTGCAGACACACACACAGGTGTGTGCACACATACACACACACCCAGTATGCACACACACACAGACACACATGCATGTACACACATGCACGCACACACACAGGTGCACACACATACAGTGCACACACATGGATACACAGGTGTACCCACACAGGTGTGCACATGCACACACTGGCACATACACACATACACACACATGCATGGACATGGCATAGGCACACACACATGCACACACAGGTGTACACACACAGTGCACACACCCCCCCCCTCCCCAAGCATACTGCATGCACAAATACATGGACACACAGGAACATGTGCGCGTGCACGCACACACACACACACACACACACACACACTGGCACATGCACACACACTCAAGCACACATGCATGGACACAGACACGTGCACATGCGTATGCGCGTGCACGCACACCTCCCTTCAGCTGCTTGCACACACATGGCCTGGCTCACGGGGGCACTGGCAACAGCTTTTCAACTGCTGGTGCTCCTGGCAGACGGCCGGGGCGGGGGTCCCACCACCCCTGAGGAAGCCCCCGGCCACGTGCCCGTGCCCCGCTCCCCAGGGCACTGCGAGAGCCGGGCATGGGTGGGGGCTGCTGGTAAAGCCCCAGCTCCTGGAGTCCTGGGACGGGCTGGGAATCGGGCGCCGCGCAGGGGGAAGGGTGTCAGGTTCGGCAGCGGTGCCTGTCGGAAGGGGTCGGTGCCAGGGCCAGGGGTGATTGCTGCCCCCCCCAACGCAGGCGAGAAGCAGGAAACGCAGAGCCAGGCCAACGCCAGCAACACGAGTCTCTGCAGCCTGCGTGTTACGGGGCAGCCGGTTTTCCCAGGAGTTGGTCACCGCGTCCTGCCCCGGGCTGAGACGGACAGAACCGGAGACAACGCAGACCCCTGCCCCGAGACGGCCTGGCTCCCAGCCTCCCTGTATGGAGGTAGGGAAACTGAGGCACAGGTTGGCAAGGCCGGGGTGGGGCCTGGCAGCACGGCTCAGGTGGTGCTTCCCTCTGCTTCAGAGCCCGGACCTGGCTCTGGGGCTCACAGGGGAGCGTGCTGCCCATCTCCTGCGAGGTCTCTGGTGCCAGGCCTGCCCCCTGGCTCAGGCCAGTGCCACTGGGACCCCCGAGGCCGAGGTCTCTGGACACCTACTCGTGACCCGGTGCCCCCCGCGCTGCCTGGGAGACCTGCTCCAGGGCACCAGCTTGGGCCTGGCATTGACTTGGCTGGACACCGTGCAAGCGGTGCACTATGGCAGCACCCAGCCCCCTTCTCCAGAGACTCCCTGGCATGAACCAGGCTAAGGGCTGTGCCCAAGGCCACCCAGGGGATCTGTGGCAGAGACACACTGGGCACAGCCCCAGCCCTGTTCCCAGGGCTCCCCCTCTGCATCACGCCCAGGGCGTAGCAAGGGGCAGGGCATGGACGGCTGTGATGCCCAAAGGGCAAAGGGGCTGCTGATTATAGTGGGGCTCCCATGACAGCCCAGCCTTGGATAGGGACTGCCACTCGGCTCATCTGAGCTCAGCTGCTGCCACCCTGCTTTGCCAGGGCCTAGTTTCAAGCCAGGCCCCTAGCCAAGCCCATGGTGAGGCCTCGCTGTGCGCTGTCCTGACCCGGTGCGGGCACCCCGGGCTTGCACACGTGCCGGCCAGCACACAGCGGGGACAGGGGAAGGCTCTGGAGCCGGCGTGGGGGTGGGGTGGGCTGAGGATGTGCTGATGCATGGTCTGCTGGAAAGCGCCAGCCCGGGGCCGCGCCGGCACCAGGGAGCGCGGCCGATTATGTCAGCCTGGCTGGAGAGCGCTGTGCCCCGAATGGCTCGGGGGCTGTCGTGCCAGCGGGAGGAGAGACAGCAGCAGTTCCTGGCTCGCTGTCGCCTTGCACCCATGGATCCGAGCCCTAGCCCCCGAGCCACTGCTTATTTGCAATCACACCCAGCACTAAGACGGCCAGGCTGCCAGCTCTGCTGGTCCCAGTCCCACCTTGGGCTTTGCGTCCACTTCCCAAACAGAGCCTGCTTCTGTCCTGGCTCAGCTCCAAGGACGGCTGGACGGGTATTAGTGCCTGCCGGCATAGGCCAGGAGCCTCTTTGTAGGCTTGTCTTTCCAGCAAGCCCCAGCCCAGGCGAGAGGCTCCCCTTGTCTCCATTGCCTTGAAGTGCCCCTGCGGCGCAAGCAGCTCTGGTGCTGGGCTCAAACCAGGACAGATGTGGGAAGGAGACTTTATTTAGTTATTAACCCCAGCAGAAGGTCCACAAACACAGCTTCCCTGGCAGCCCTGGGACCCCTTTGGGGCACTGTACAGGGGAAGGGATCACCCAGTGGCTCTTCCAACTCTTGCCCCCAGCCCCAAATAGCAGCAGGCAGCATGCACAGCTGTCCGCTCCGAGCGAAGAGGGCAAGCACACCGTGCTGCGCGCACAAGCCGGGCTGGTGAACACAGCTGTGTGCCATGCCAGCTGGATTGTACAATAGTGCTTTATTCCGGTGAATGTTTCTATACGGCAGCAGCGGGTCACGCAGCAGCCTCCTCTCATCCCACCTCAGCCGGACTGGGGTTACTTAGCCATCTCTTTGGCTATGGCTTTACTCATCTTGCCCTTGATGTAGGCGATCTTCTGTGTGTCTGATTTCTGCTCCTGGAACTCGTACCACGGGACCTGCAGGAGACACAGGATGGGTGAGGGCCAGGGGCTGAGCTGGGGGCTTGGCAGGCTGGTCCCTGATGGAGAGGCAGGAGTGCACCACAGCCACCAGCTCAGGGTTCATCCCCCACCTGTGCCAGGGCATGGCCAGGGGTGCAGAGCCTCGAGGAGACTCTCTTCCACTGCACAGACAGTGGCCAGCTTCTCCCACAGGGTGAATCACAGCAGGCAGCTCAGGGTGTCCCCTCCACACTCCTGTGGCAAAGATGCAGCCCCCGCACTGCTGCGGCTGGCAGCTCTGGCCCGTCTCCCCTTGCCCCTGCCAGCAGCACGTGCTGGGGGAGCGCATGCGTGCTGGCAGCCTCCCTGACTGCTGTTCAGGCTGGCCCAGGAGGAGGGTGTGCAACGTGGAGCATGCTGCACCTGGAGCCTTGCACGGAGTTCACATACCAGGGTGCTCCATGCTGAAGGCAACAGGGCGCCAGCCACAAATGCTCCGCGGCTGCCTCCTAACAAGGGGGCCTCGAGCAAAGCTCCAGCCCCATATACCACACAGGCAGCTCTCAGCAGGACCACGCTGGGGAGTCGGTTGGGTCGAGCCCCTGCATCCCACGATGGATCCCACCCTGTGAGATGGATGGATGGATGTCTGCAGTAGATATACCCCCCAGAGCTCACCGGCAGAGCGGTGGGGCCCGTGTGCTACAGGTTTTGCTATGGCAGCCGGCTGTGCCAGTGCTCCTATGGGAAAGAGGAGCCCCGAGTGTGACACGGCTGCAAGCAAACAGCACAGCTGACAGGAACCCCCTGCACGGCTGCGGCCCAGAGCACCTATCGGCAGAGGGGCTGTGCATAAGTGGAAGGACACGCTGAGCGGAGGTAGAGGCGTGGGGAGCCAGCATCCAACAGCAGGTCCAGGGGTGCTGCCAGCCCTGCTGCAATTAACTTAATGAGGTGGGGGTGGCTCTGGGGCGGCCGAGGCACATTACAAGGCTGCCACTGCCTGCAGAACCCAGATGTCACCCCCAGCACTCAAGGTAACTTTGGCACCCTGAAGCCAGCCTGGTCAAACGGGCCCCTGAGAACAAAGCCCAGCATGCAACGGCAGACGGGCAGAGCTGCATGTAGGGCTGTGGGAAGCCACTATGCAGAGCACAGCACTGGAAGAGCAGGGGAGGCAGCGAGAATGCACTGGAGCAGAGAAAAATCGCCCTGGGAACTAATCACGGTGCCGGGAACGTTTCACGGTCCTGTTCCTCCCTTTGCACATCCATTTCGCACAGCCCTTGCCCCTGCAGGCTGCTCCCTTCGCCCTGGGCTGGATCTCGAGATAGCGACGGAGCAGGGCTGAGCAGACCGTGGCTTACAGGCTCAGGGATGGAGGGGAGTGAGGCCATCCTGTGAAGCAGGGAGACTGTACGCTCTACAAGGAAGCCAGGACCCTGCCCGGAGACCGCCCCCTCAGCCCAGGGAAAGCCCTGGGGACTGGTGCTATTTCCTGGCTGCAGGGCTGGGCATGGCTGGCTGCTTCTAGGCGAGCTGGAAGAGGGCCAGCCGGCGCAGCACTTGCAGCTCAGAGCACCGCCTTTCCCATCAGCATGCCTGTGTGGGGGAGGACAGCTCCCACCGCCCTGCACAAGGTAGGCTCCAACTCACAGCTGGCACCAGGCTTGGGGTTATCGAGGCCACCCCCCCCGCAACAAGCATATACTGTGCCCCTGGCCTAATGGATGAAGCGCCAACCTGGGCCTCCCTGGCCCTGCTGCAGCCTTCCCAGGAGAGCCGGGCACTTCATGCTGACCCCCATGTGCCTGGGCTGCCTCCTTGGCCCAGGACGGGGCAGAGGAAAGAAGTGGATTCTCCCCGTCTCTATATTTAGCTTCTGGGCTTGCAGTGTGAGGCTCCCAGGAGCTGGAAAAGCCCCCCCGCGCCCGCAGCACGGGAGCAGTTATGCAACCAGGCGCGACAGGGAGCATGAATCACTCGGCATCACCGTCACTGCGGAGGTGGCAGCACTTTGGAAAAGGGAGGGGGTCTGGGCACAGTCAGCAGCTCCAGTCCCCTGCATGGTGCTGGCAGAGGAGACTTGCTGGGGGTCCAGCCCACAACCCCAACTGCAGGACCAGCCAAGCCACACAGGAGACCCTCTCAGACAGGCTTGTAGCCACCCGGTGAGCCTGGGGGTGCCACTCCCCACCCCAGCTGCCTCTGCCTGGCATGAGTGTCTGCACTCAGGCTGAGGCGAGAGGAGCATCCCCGAGGAGACCAGGCCTGGCAGTGGGAGGCAGGCAGAGACCTGGGAGCCGTGTTCTGCTGCATTCCCGGCTCCTGGATCGCGCTCCTCTGCCCAGCGAGGGCTGGGGATCAATCAGTGCTGACTGATGCCTGGCACTGGTTGAGCTAAGCTCTGACGTGGGGTTTCCTGGGTCGTGTTTCATAAAGGGTGTGGGAGGGAGACTGCCTCCCTGCTCCTGCCCTGGGTCCCATCACTTGGGATCTGGGCCTTGCCTGACAGAACCCCTTCCCAGACCCACTCCCCCGTGGGTCTGGGGGCTGGTGCAGTAGCACCTGCAGCCAGGAAAACACGAAGTACCTGCCTTCCCCACGGCAGTGCCCAGCTGATGATCCTGCCCCCAGGTTATGAGCCGGAGGCTGAGGTCAGCCCTGTGGTCAAGGTCATGCAAGGAGGGCTGGGATGAAACCAGAGGCACCAGACTGCCCTTGACCTGGAGAGCACAGCTGGACACGATTCGGGGAGGGAAATCAGGACAGGTTCCCTGCAGGACAGCAACGCCCAAGCAGGGAGGCTCTTGCTACTGCCAGCCAGAGGGCCAGGTGCCAGTGATGGGGGAATTATAATTTCCCGCAGGAAGCTAAATAATGAATGGCCCTCCCAGAGTGGAGCCTCTGCCGGGAGATCAATGAGCACTAAGAGCCTGGCTTTCAGGTCCTGGAGGAGAGGGCACCCAGCTGAGTTTACACTACCAAGAAGCGCCCAGTGAAATGCAGAGCGGGTGCACATGGGCGTGTGCGTGTAGTGGGGGGACCCCAGCCCGGCTACTTACCTCCACGACTATAAAGCCAGCAGCTTGCAGGTGTCGCCGGGCCATAGCGAAGCCGCCCAGCAGGTCCTTGTTCTGGTGGCAGAAGTTGGAGAACTCCCAGGGCAGGAAAGCCATCCTGTGGGGTGGGGAGGGGACAAGGCGGTGTGACTTGGAGACTGGTCCTTGCTCAGCCCCATTGCTGTCCAGCATGCTCCGTGTCCCAAGACAGCCAGACAGCAACCTGGCTGCCTGCTCAGCACCTGGCAGTGGTAGCGGGGCCTGTCTCAGCTGGTGGCATCTAATCGACTGCTCTGTCCCTGGCAGGATGTGGTCATGTCGACCCCTGGACTGGGGCTCCCAATCCAGCCCGCAGCTCACAGATACCCCGTGATCTCTCTGGAACGTGCTGGACAGGACAGGACAGACGTGCATCATCCTGAGGTACGGGGTGCCAGCCCCTTTCCCTGAGCACAGATGACGCCAGTACCTGGGACATTCTCCAGCCCTGCGATGCTTTGAGCTCATGAGAGTGCAAGTGCAGGGAGAGGGACCGGACTGAGGGACTTATTTGAAAAAACAGAACAGGTCTGGTGCCGAAGGAGCTCCTCCCAGTCCCAGCGAGGGGGCAGCTCAGACCCTGGGGCCTCTGCCACCAAGCCCAGCCCTGGCAGACTGATGTGACTCTGCTCCACGTGGAAGGGCTGGTCGCTGTGATCAGTGTCTTCAGCTGGTCCGACCCCCAGGCCTAGACTGGCACCTCAAAAGCAGCTAACTAGAAGGGGGGGTGGCTCTGGCAGCTAAGGAGCAGAACCCGACCAGTCTGCGCCTCCCCAGTCCACACCTGTCATCTTGTTCCCCAATGAGATGTGGTGGCTAGGCTCAGCAGGCATTTTTCCATGTGCTCCCGATGCAGCTCTGGGCACTTTTAATTAGCGAGCCGCACTAATTAAAAAGGCGCCCGGGTGTCCTGTGCACCAGCAGTGCAGCGTGACTCCGTGCTGAGAAAATGGCAGCAATGTGCTTTGAACTAAAGCACACTGAATGCGTTTTTAGTTCAAAGCACGCCGCTGCCATTTTCTCAGCGTGGAGGTGCACTGCGCCGCTGATAAACGTGATGTGTGAGGCTGCCAGACTGTGTCAGTTTACGAGCTCCAGCAGACTCAATTAATCGAGTCTGCTCCAATATGCTGGATTTCCTGCGCATTGGAGAAGGCTCCCTGCATGTGTATAAATTCCCGGAGCAGATTGAGCAGGCTCTCAACCGCCCAGCTCTGTCCTACGCTGGCCCCAGCAGGGTAAGGGTGACACCTCAGCAGTGCCCTCTGCACAATGCCCAGGGGAAGGGACCTTTCAGTAAGTGACACCCCCCCCCCCCGCAGGGCCCGCACAAAAGACTCACCTCCTGGCACGTGGTGGCAACAGCTCTGTCCCTTCTGAGGAAAACAGGTGGGGAGCAACAAAATCCTTCAGGGGAATGGGCTGGTTGTCACTGTTCAGCAGCACCTCAGCAGCTGCCCCAGAGAGAAGTGAACCACAAGGAATCATTAGGTCTGGCACTGGGCTGTCATCCACCCCTCACCTCCCAGACCAAGCAGCTGAGTAGCCCACGGAGCACATCGAGCCCCATGTCATACTAAGCTGCTGCCTCCAGGTGCTAGCCAACAGCAGAGGCACAGCAGGCCTCTCCTCTGGTGCCTGCAAAGAGCAGGGGAGGACCCTGCTGTCACCCCCCCAAGCAGGTGTCTGCAGCAGGATTTTATCCCCAGGGTCCAAGAGGAGGACTGTGGGGCCCATGAGCTGCAATGATGGTGTGGCAGCCAGCTGGACCAGTGCCTGCCATGGAGGGGCGAACACTGAATTTGACAAGGCTGCAGAGTGGAGGAAGGGTGCGATGGCTGATGCAAAAGCACCCAGTGCTGGATGGACAGGAACAGAGGAGGGGTGGTGGGGATATGAGATGGGAAAAGGGGACCTACAGCAGAGGGAGGCAAGTCCTCCCCTCTCCGCCCCCAGAACCCAAGACCAACAGCTTGGCTGGGTCGCGCTACTACTCACACACAGCTTTGGAGCTGGACAGCCTTCTGCCCCAGGAGGGTGGGTTCAGGGGTATAACACCTGGCGGGTCTCAGCCCAGCACCCACCACAAACCCAGCCTGGCATCACTTGTGGTCCCTGCTCGGCAGGGGACTCTGGGATGGCGCCTCAGTGGGTTCTGGGGCTGGGACAGCAGGTTTGTAGGGGCAGTGAGGGGGCACTGGCAGAAGGGCACAGTGAGGTCTGCCACTTCAGGACCGTAAGGCACCCGGGCCTGGAGACCAGAGAAGCTGATGTCACGTGCCTGCTGGCACCAAGGGGGCAATTGCAAGCTGTTCCGTCCCTGCTTGGGAAAGATGTCATGCTCACTGAGCTGCCAGCCGTAGATGGTGTCCACTCTGATGCGCCACTTGTCCTCGTCACCGAGCACCTCGCGCAGCACACAGAGCAGGGTGCTCTGAAGCGGGGTGGGCTTCCTGTGGTCCCGCGGTGCCAGAGCCTGCAGTATCTGTGGTGGCAGGGAGGGGCACTTGTACTCAGGGCATTCCAACAGGGCAGTTGCGTTGATGTGCATTATCTTGACCTTGAATGTCTGGCCTTTGTGGGAGGTGTCGTTTGCTGGGAAAGAGGAGATGTGCAAGTGATATGGCCCCAGTAGGAGCCCAGGCAAAGAGCCAAGGGCCCAGCTCGGCACACTTCGTACCAGAGCAGGAACTCCCGGGTTCTCATCCCAGGCCCCTGCCAGGCTGCTGCGTGTGACCTCAGCTGCCAGAGGCTGCACTAGGGGTTTGGTAGCTTGCAAGATGCCTTCTGTACCCTCCATGGTCCCTGACCTGTGATGGCCAGTGCCTCCATGCTCATTGCCCAGACAGCAGCAAAGCTGGCGAGAGCCACGGCAAGACCCTGCCCCCTTCCTAGAGACCCAAGGCGGGTGGGTGGGTTTGATTCCAGCTCCCAGCCAGGTGCAGTGCTAGGTCTCTGCACCCTGGAGTCAAGTCCATGGTACACTGAACTTCAAGGTGCCTGCCCAGGACCCAGCCATCCTTGGGACTGTTAACACTTGGCACCAAGATCCCCTGGGCAGTCCCACAACAAGGATGTCCCCCTGACGCAGACCCCTTCCTGAGCAGACCCTGCAGTGGCCATCCTCCTTACAGGGCCAATCCCTCAGCCGCATACTCAGGCCAAGCTGTGCTGCTGACTTGGCAGAGCTCAGCTTGTTCCTGACCCATTCTCATGTGAGCCTGCATGGGAAAGCAACCCTGATGAAGACTGCATGTTCGCAGCAGGATCTGACCCCCAGATCCACCAGGCAGGGCGTGGGACCCATGAGCTGCAGTGATGCTGTGGTAGCCGGCTGGGCCAACGCCTACCACAGAGGAGGCGAGCACTGAAATTTGACAAGGCTGTAGATGACGGGCACTAACTGTGCTACCAGGGCCCTGCAAATGGATTGGCAGAGCCAGCTTTCTGGCGCTGGCCCCAGCCCCGGCCCTGATTTCCATTATAAGGCTGGGGCGTCAAAGTGCTCAGACTGATCTGCGCCTGGCTGGCATGCAGCAGTCTCTGCCCAGAGCAGGGGTGGCGAGAGCTGCTGCAGGGCAGGACCGAGCTGCTTTGTGTGGGGGTTTGGGGCTATGGTCACTGGCAGAGCAATATGGGTGTGGAGGCAGCCAAACCAGTGCTCTTCTCACTCCCAAGTGCCAAAGCCAAGTGCCCAGCAAAGAGCAGGCCAGGCCAAAACTGGCACTGCCCAGGGGTTTGTGTCCTGGCTGCCACAGCCATTCGGAAGAGATGCCCAAGGACAGTGGAGACCTCGCAGCTCCTCCCCACTTCCTGGCTCTCCTGGCTGTTGCTTCTGTCAGAGGCAGCAGCAGGCCAAGGACCCCCAGCGAGGTGGCCCAGCCAGCACATTCCACCTTGGGTCTAGATGGACCTCGTGGGGGTGGAGGAGTGCGACTGGCCGACACTTATGCACTTCTCACCCCTCACAGCACAGGGCTGCCTGAGGTAGCCTGGACAGACACCCCAATAAAAATGGAACAAGACTCCACTCGTGTAACCTACTAGCCAAGGACAGTTCAGCTCCAGCCTGACCCAGGTGTCGTGAACATAGGAGCCAGCAGCCCCCTCTCCCCCAGTACACCCCAGTCCTAGGCACACTGAAAACAGACACCTGGAACAGATACTTGCCTTTATGTAGCAGATGCTCTTCGAATGCTGGCCCCAACACACTCTGCAGGTAGGGAACCTTGACCTGTTGCAGCATGCACAGAGACCACACCAGATCCACAAGCAGTTCCGGACTCAGGGTGGTCAGCAACCCACTGATCTTCTGGTCCACCTGGGGAGAAGTGTTTCCTGTGAGATGGCAGTGAATTTCAGAGGCTGCCGGCTGCTGA
>NW_005843086.1:312920-314345 GCF_000455745.1 Alligator sinensis
CCCAACACCAGCGTGGCTGGCAGGTGGCATTTAAGCTAAACCCCGGCAGCAGGGTTTGCAATCGAGGGAGGTTTCATGGCTCTGTGGAGCAGAGAAGGCTGCATCCCAATGTCCTCTGCACGGAATGGGTTTGATGGCTTGTTATGCCAGGGCTGCTGCTACGGAGGGGACACGTGCCACACTCACTCGAGGGCCGCATGCCAGGCTCACCAGCACTCGGTCACACCACTGAAAACTGGGCAGTTGGATGAGGAACCTGGATGCTGCCCAAGGACAGGAGCGAGGGGGAAGTTCTCTCAGAACCCTGACCCGAGCCGTGGTGCAGTGACTTTACCGGCCCCTCAAACTCATGGGACTAACACAGCTGATGGTTTTTGGTTTATTATAGCTCTACCCTCTTCTGCCACTCATCTCTCTGTGCTCCCTCTTCCCTTTAGCTTGGTCTCATCCTTCTGCAGAATGAGACTTGTTGATAGCAACTGTTCTGGTCTGTGAGCACTCCTGATAACTTCACTTTGCACCACCGTGTAACTGCCTACTCCCTGCTTTCCTGGCCCCAAGAGGCATTTGGTGTCTAAAGCTCATCTTGCACCTCTGCCAACTAGTCAGTCCAGCAAGAGATACTGGACCAAATTGCACTTTCCTGCACTGCCCTGGGACCACCAAAGCTGCAACACCCCCTGCCACTCGACCTGCACCCTCTGCTGGTCACTGCCCTCTTTATAATGAGGGGCAACGCAATTTTCCTTTCTAGGTGACTGTGGCCTTTACCCTGGAGTCATGCAACACCAAGCTCTCAGTGCCCTCAGAGCAGACTGACAACTAAACATACACCAGGACCCAGTCCCTGCTGCCTGAATGCCCCGCTCTTCTTCTGACATGGCTCCGATGTGACAGCTGCCTCCCCAGAGACAGGGCTGCACCTGGGGAGCTCAGCTTGAAAGCCTGGGGTGGAGTCCCCAAGGCCAGCATAGACCACAGGGGTAGAGATAGCACATTCAGCCCCTGCAGAAAAGAGGAGTGCAGAGAACAGCCTGCCTCAGCCCCAGCACCAGCCTCACCTTGGGTTTCACACACCTGAGTTCTGCCTGCACCCACCCTTCACAGGTCTCACTGCTTGTGGCAGAAATGCCCCCGTCGGTGCCCCTCTCCAGAGATCTGTCTCAGCCAGCCCGAGAGGCTGCTGTTGAATCTCTCACAGCGGGGATCTCGCTCCTTGTCTGCAGACAAAAGCCTGGCGCCTGGGAGGCGATGCTCTGGTCACCTGGGCAGGGGGGGGAAGACCCGGCCCTGCGCGCGGGCCCAGGTAGCCAGGGATGCTATGCAGATTGGACGGTTTGTAGCCAGTATTGGCAGCTTCGATTGGACCGGCTGCTGAGGTCAGGGAGGTTTTAAAAAGGCCTGGGCCAGGAAGAAGGGGAGCCA
>NW_005843086.1:320899-330475 GCF_000455745.1 Alligator sinensis
GCCCCCCAGGGGGGGCACTCGGAGCCTGGAAGGTGGTCGGGCGCAGGGAGGTGGGCGGCTCAACGCAGGAGCGCCCCCTACTGGCCCGCCACACGGCTCAGCCCCTGCGGGGGTCCCTCCCTCTGCAGAGAGCTGACAGCGAGGGGGGCTGTCAATGGCCTACAGTCCATGTCAGAAATGTGAAGGTTCCCAGAAGCCTCAGAGCCATGCTGCACTCACCTCAGCCCCACATCCTGTGGTGTGAAGAGCCTTGAAGCACATAGTGCTCAGGGCAGAGACTGGCATCTGCCAGTTGCCTAGCCCCTGCCTGTTCTGTGTGGATGAACTATTCCTCTGAGAAAGCAGCCACTCACAGACCTCGCCCAAGACCTGGTTACCTTGGCTCTCAGTGCTACATATAACACCCATCTTGTGCAGCTGCCCCTCCAATCACTTCCAGGTTCTAGGTGTGAGACCAGAGGAGCGTGGAAGGGACCAGGCCAGAGCATGGCTTAGCATGCCGGGTACCTGGACATGCACGCAAAGCTATCAGCACATGGCTTCTTCCCACATGAACGCAGGAGAGGAGGCAGATGACCCAGGCTGCAGCCTTCCTAAACCCAGATGTGCCCCTTGGAGGGCTGGAATAACTGCAGTCACCGTGTGCCTATTTCCTCTAGATCTGCAACCAGCATGGGACAGAATGGGCAGCAATGAGCTATCAGGGTAATCCAGCCAGAGAAGGGTTAAGGGCAACCTACCTGATGTATTGCAATGCAAGAGAGGCCACAGCTCTTACCACACAACACACACCCCACCCAGCAGTGCATCTCAATCAGGCCACCTCTCAACAGCATCTTCCCAAAGGCAGCCAGACAGGGCCACAGTTTGGCAACAGCCTGAGGGGAGCACGGAGGCAGCAGGCGGTGAAGCATTTACCAGGTTATAGAAGCTGTCCCTCTCGGTGGGCTGGAAATTCAGGTAGGCAAAAGACTGCACGATGCTGCAGAGCTGAAGTGGGCTGAACTGGTCGGCGTTGGTCAGGATATACTGAAAGCCAGAGAGAAGATTGCGGGCTCAGACCTGAACTTCCTCAGAACAGGCCCCACTCTCACCCCCTGCAGAATCCCAGCCCGAGGATGTGGTCTTGGCCTGCGGCTGGGCTACCTGCAAGTAGCCCTCCCTACCCACAGTCTTGCAGTGGTACAAATCAGCAGCACAAAGGCCTGGAGTTCTATGTGCAGAGAGCAGCACGTTATCCCCATCTGCTAGAGGAGGGAATCGAGGCACGGTCAAGCTCTGGGATTACACTTCAGGCCCCACCAGAGCTCCCCACTCCTTGCTCCATCCATGCCCCCAGGCCTGCTTCTGCTGCCTTGCACTTGGCAAGTCAAATTCTGTGTGTTACCACAGGGAACACCTTGCTTCTAATGCAATGACAGCACTTGGAACATCCACAGCAGCATCCTCATCCCTACTGTACCCGAGGCGGGGAGAGGCCCAAGTTCATTCAAGCAGACCAGATCCCTGCAGTCCTAACTGCCCATGCTGCACTATAAAAGCCAGACTAGTTGCCCCTGAACCTGCAGGCATCGCCTCACTGCTCACACAGGAGCGCTCTAACGACTGAGCTGCAGTTTATGATGCGCTGTGTACCAGGGACATGGCCCCTCGGCTAGTGATGGAGTGGACTCCAAGCCCCACTCACGCAGCTGATGAGGGCTGAGGTCTCCCCCTGGCCCAGTGATGACCATCTCCCCCACCCTTCCCCTCACCTGAGTGGTGGCATCAAAGAGCGGCAGGCTGAACCACCTGAGGGTAGCAAAGGAGCGGAGGTAGCGCACCACGTACAAGGGCGTTATCTTGGGCACTTGGGCAAGTAGGTCAGATGCCAGCTTCTCCAATAGATGGGAGTCAGAGAAATTCAGTGTTCCTTAAAAAGGGCAGAACAGAGAAGCAGTTACTTACACAGGGTCAGCCTGGAGCACTGCAGCACCTGAAGGGACAGGACAGGCAGCAGGGACCCAAGCCAATGCAACAAGAAAAAGAGGCTCCAAGTAAGTGTTGTCCCCTCCCCAACTCTAAGCCAACCTCAGCCACCATCACAGTAACTGCCCAGCCGCACACCGCAATCATTGGGTCAGGGACGCAGGCTCATGACACTCACTGTCTTGTGTCCGTAGCAGATTTTTATTTCCAGTGCCTAGAGACACGCGAGGCCCATGAGCTACACATAGTCCTTTGGCAGCCATACAGGTCAGCCCCACCATGGAAGGGGATAGTGCTGAACTTGACAAGATAGCAGAAAAGGTGCCTGACCCTATAGTACGGCAGGATGGGGCCGCTGGGAAGAGAGACACCGACTCTGCTATGGGTGAGCAAATGGACAGCCTGGGCAAGTTGCTCAGGCTTTTCCACAATTTGAGGAAGACGGGGGACCATGAAATCATTTAGTCTGACCTCAGGCTGGAGAACTGGACTCAGGTACCCAAGTACTGAGCCCAATAACTTGTGTTTGAGATAGGCTGTCTTTTTGTGAATTCAATCTTGAGCTGAAAGCACCCAAAGGAAGAGTCCATGGCCTCCCTTGGAAGGCTGTTAAATGCCCAGTCATTCTAGTTACTGGTAAGATGATCAGTCACTACCCAAGAGAAGCCTGCCACTCTTACTGTTATTTCTGGCATTATAACTTTTCCCCATGTAGCCCAAGTCCCTCTGATAAGATGTGCTGCTCCTGCTGCCAGGAGAAGGACAAGGATAAGAACCTGGGCAGAGACAATAGGTTTAGCTGGTAGGAGATTACTGTTTCCACTTATCTGGACTGACTCAGGGGACCCACTCACCACAGGCAAAGAGCAGATCCACTATGGCGCCCACATGCAGTTCACTCCGATTCTGGGCCAAGTAGTAGGAAAGGGCCCGGAGCAGGGGGAGATAGCGTTGGTTCTGGAGCGCCAATGCTTGTATCATCTTCTGAGTCTCCTGAGAAGTGAAATTCTCGGCCAACTGCAATGCCTGCCAACAGACATCGTGAACAGAGGAGTATGGGTCAGACTGAGGCAAGCCACATTTGCGAATCCCTTGCATAGCATGCTTCAGCCTAATGAATCTTATAAATCATGCCCTCCAACCAAGGATTGCTTCATCCTCAGTGACCTGGAGCCCACCTACTACTGCTCATCAGGTCAAAACAATGCTAAACAGTTGGAAACAGATTTGAGAAACAGTGTAAGCAGGGGGAGCACTGAGAGAGACCGACCAGAATTACCAAGTTGTTTCAACTGTAAATCAACACCCGTTTTCAGGTTCAAGTCTACAAAGAGCAAACTTTCTCCCTAAATATTAGTTAATTGTCACACAGTCCTTGAGCAAAATCTCACAGGAAACATTAAATAACCAAGGACAGGATGCCAGACAGTTAAAAGCATTCAAACTCTATGTTGAAAAAGCCTCATTTAGTATTTCTACTGCATGTGGCATTAGGGCAAATACAGAAATCAAGAGAGTTGGGGGTGGAACAATGACTGATGAACCCTGTACACAAGAACAGTGCGGTTCTTCTGGAGGGAGAAAAAAAAAAAAATGTTAGGCGTTGTCTCACGACAGTACAGTGGCTATGATGGAACCTGGTCGGATGATCAGCGCTAACCTTAAAAAGGGAATCTCAGTTCATGTCATCAAAAATAGAGTGCAGCACTCTCTCCTTAAGATTTTAGTCTGTGCTGATCCACACATCAGCTGGAGACCTAAACAGAAGCCAGGAGAGTTGGGGATAGGGCATTTAAGAAGCCCACTTGTGGGGAGGGCCAGCAGGTATGTAAGTTGTGCGCCAAACCCCACTGTTTTCAATACTCAAGTCACTGCCTAATTAAGCATGCCTGCTAATTCCTGGGGGAACAGCCAACTCTCAGCCTTTTGCACCTCATTAATGCTCCTCACATTGTTACTCAGAGCCCCTGCTCAGCCTCAGCTGTTCTTACCTCCTTTAAAGGCCCCCTACCTTATTTCTCAGAGGGCCTTGCCTCTAACAAGAGCCTTGAAGCTGACAGGACCCAAGACCCTGTGGGGAACTTGGTACCGAGAGTGGCTGAGATGGGCTAGAAAGGTAACCACCCTTTCTGATGCTGGGCCATTTTCTGACTGTGTAGATCATGCCTCCAGAAGAGCGTGCGCTTCTTGGTGAATCATGTGCATTGCTCCCTAAAGGAACCTGGCTTCCCTTGGAGACCTTACCTACTCCTAACCTGACTCCACTACTGAGAACTGTGGCAGGAACAGAAACCAACTAGGTCTGGACAGGTATTTTTCCTAGCATGCATCAATGTCTGTAGCAGATATTTATCCCCAGGGTCCAAAGAGAAAGAGACACGGGGCCCATGAGCTACAGGTGTTTCTGTGGCAGCTGTTAGGGCCGGTACCCACCACAGAGAAGGCAGGTACCGAATTTGACACAGCTGCAGTTAAGCCACCATCAGCAGACTTCTGTTGCTGTTTCCACCTAGGCACCAATTTCCTATCCTGAGCTAAGTGCTTGGAGAAAAGTAAATGGGGATCTCTAGAGCAACAGTTCTCAACCAGGAGCCCACAGCAGCCTGGGGAGCCTTGAGATCCTTTTAAGGGTGCCACGGGGTGCTGCACAATGTTAGCACGGGTAGGTGTGCAAACATGATTCACACGATAAACAGTTGTGGTCTCGCCGAGTTCATTGCAACAGAGAAAAACAACCTGCTCTATTATTCTGTAGTTTTCACTTTTGACTAAGAGCTAGCATTTTCCAAGTGGTACCACAAGTCTAAGAACAACTGCTCTATAACAGTGGTTTTTAGCCTTTTTCCATTTACAAAATTTTGAACAGATGGGCAGACCCCTGTGGAAAATTTTGAATGCTGGTGTGGACCCCTTTGAATCGTAAGTATGGATATTCACTGCGGACCACAGGTTGAAAACCACTGCTCCAGAACATACTAGGATGACAAACTCAAGTAACAGTTCTTTTCCCCGCCCTTCAATAACATCTCGAGGGGTGGGACCAGCCTGCCTTGAGACCCTAAGAAGTGCAATTCTGCAGCCCTGTGCAAGCAGCCTAGCTGCAGCAGCATGAGTCTCCTTACAAAGCCTTTTCACTGAAATGGGAAAAGGAACAGGAATTGTTCTTTTCGTAACTGAGCACCTCTGAGCTGAGTGAGACCTTTGGTTGCAGAACCACTGCTCAAAAAAAGCACACAGTGGACAGACTTGGGAGGCATCTGAGCACATAAGTGGCCAAGCACACCCAGGTACTGCACAGGAAGACTGCCTACATCTTTGTGACAGGCTACTTTAAAAAAAAAAAACAACCAAAAACCCCCCAGAAAGGGGTAGAGGCCCCCCCCCATGCCTGATCAGTAGCTCCTTCAGCTCATCTGCTGCACAGGGCAAGCTGAGAAGGGATGGGAGCAGGCAAGAGAGCATCAAACCTGTGGGAGCTGTACCTTGGTCTCCAGCCGCTTCATTAGGGTCGGTGAGAACTGCCTGACTTGTGACATCAGCGTCACCACGGTACTGACGTCCTCAATCTCTGTCCAGCGGAGCTCCAGGTTGATCACCAAGTCTTTCAGCAGGTTGTTACCATTCTGTGTCTGCTTGCTGGAGGCCAGGAAACTGGCTAGGGAACTGAGCTGCTTGACGCTGAGATGCTTCAGGCGATAGTACACCTCTTGCTTCACTATTTCAAACTTCTCCATGGTGCTGTCCAGATGGTAACAACTCTTCAGGAGGCCCACCAAGGTCCAGTTCAAGATTTGTGATATCTGGGCAGCAGAGAGAGATGCAGAAAGGTCACTTAAACACAGAGAAGCTTATTGGAACAGTAGAGGATGTAGTAGACTGGATCAAACACTGCGTCTCCACCAGTGGCAAATGCCACTATAACAAGCTCATTATAGGAGTGAGCTGTACAGAAGGCAGCAGCTTCCTTCCTGACCCCTGGAGCAGCTCTCTCATGCTGATGCAGGAGAACCAGACGTGAGGCAGAAAATTTTCCAGTGCTTTACCTTTCCATGGGAGATTTTCCATTTCTAAAAAGTCATTGTTTCATAAAAATTCATTAGTAACAATGAACGGATGCCACTACAATATTAGGCAAGCTTGGCAGCATGAATGCCACATGCCCCCAGAGGCTTGGGGGTGGGGGCAGTGGCCAGTGGCAATTGGGGACTGCCTGTACATGCTGCCGGCGGTGCGGGTGGGTGAACAGCATCTGCTCGCAGGTGCTGCCGGCAGCATTGGCCGCACTTTTTCCAGGGGGTGTGCCGCCCACTTCAGGGGGTGCCCATGTACCTGCATGCACCCCCTATGCATCACCGATGCTTGGCAGTTTCAAAGTTGTAATTAAGGTTTTTCAAGTGATCATCCCTAGGAAGTGTGTGAGAAATTGAGACTGAATTGCTTTTTATCACGAGGCCCAAGCTGTACTACTGTAAATGTGGATAGTGATTGAAAGGTCACCCAGTTCTGTAGACACAGGATTTAACTGAGCCCCTCAGGCAGGGAATTAAAACATCGTTGATATGGAGAGCCATGAATTTACATGAAGCTTCAGGAGTAAAGGCTCTCTCTGCTCTGCAGTGCTGGGAGCTCAAGATAACAAACCGCTGCAGCTTCACTGACTGCTGCAAAGAGCAATTTTTACAGCATGTAATGCTTTTTCAAAGTATATGATCCCAAACCACCCTGGTGCTGCATATATGAAGCCAGCTGAGGCCTAGAACAGTGGGAAGTGGGGGTATTTAGGGACAAAGTCCTTATGAAGAGGGTAATGTGATTGTTAATGCACAAACAGATCAGACAGGATCAGAGTTTTGGATCCACCCGAGCGTCCCATGGAGTAAGCACCAGTGTCAAATCACCAGCTCAGGGTGATGGGGCTAAACTGTCCTGCCTGGCAGTGGGAGATAAAGCTCCTGGCAGCCGCAGTATTGCCAATGTGATGCTTAACAGCTCCTACACTGAACACTGCCCACGCACCAAAATCAGTGGGCTATTCTAGCCCACACACTTCCCACCAGCATCAGCTACTGCCCATACTGATCTGGGACAGGTCAGCTAGTTCTTAGCTGTCCACAGGCCTGTGACCAGCGTTCAAGCCATCATCTCCATCAACATCCATCAATATCTTTCTGTTAATATCTCTTATTTCCCCTACAGCCAGACCAAAGTGCCTTTACTCTGTGTGTACAGCAACCAGCCAGTGACTTCATGAGCAGAAGGCACTTGCAGTCATTTGCCAGGAGAAAGACTTCAGGGTGTATGAAGGCCGTCACTTCCACTGCTTTCTGTACGCTCCTAACTCACCTTTCACTTGAAGGATCCAGAAATCCTGTATGAAATGCTCAGAAAAATATCACTCACCTGCAGCCACCTCTGGCAGATAACAGGACATGACAGAACAATTGAGATCAACAGAAATACCAGGTGTCTGTAGTATATTTTTATCCCCAGGGTTCAGTAACAGAGACTTGGGGCCCATGAACTACAGGTGTTGCTGTGGCAGCCAGCTGGGCCAGTACCAACCATGGAGGAGGACAGTACTGAATTTGACAAGGCTGCTGTGGGTTTAAGAATAAGGAGTGGAAACTATACAGTAACATGTAAACCCCTGTGATTCTCTTTAGGCGTCTCATCACTTTATAGAGGTTTCATCTGGCTAAGCTAGAGTCAAAAGTAGGGTGGACTCCTCACAGTGCCTCAAAGCAGGAAAACTAACATTTTTAGCAAAATCCTGCAGATGGGCAAACATCGAATATCAGCTCTATTCAAGTTTCATCCATTTTTTTTTTGCTGTTGTTGATTCTGCCCCTATGAAGGAAACAGATATTAGCAAGACCCTCTCTCAAGCAACTCTCCCTTGAACCAATGATACGATAGACAACAACATCTTAATAAGATACATAAAAATTGTGAAGGGGAAGCGGTGTAACATCCTCTAGGTCAGTGTTTCTCAACCCGTGGCATGCGTACCCCGGGGGTACACAAGACACGGGCAGGGGGTACGCGGGTGCTGCATTTTGGTCTTTGCCTGCTTGGGCCGAAAGCTCCGGCTGCCGCCCCTCCCACCGTGTCCAGTGCACTGGGGCTTTCACTCCCCAGCATCAGTGTGCCGGGGGATAGGGAGGGAGGCCCCGCGCAAGCTGCTTTGCCCTGGACCACGGTGGAAAGTGTGACTCGGCTTGTGGCAGCGAAACCACAAGTGCCACGGTGGGACTTCCAGTTTTGCTTTTGCTGTGTCGATCGGCAAGGAGTACATAAGGTACCAAAGGTTGAGAACTACTGCTCTAGGTGAGGACTGAATAATCTGTGGTTTAGGTGCTGCAAGTGGCACATGACAGATGTGGGGTATGGGGACAAAAGGTAGCACAGTGAAGATCGGGAAGGAACCAGAAAGCAAAAGCACAAAATCAGGCATGGAGCAGAAAGCAGAGCAGCAGGCTAGGAAGGGTACAGAGCAGCAGGCTAGGCAGGGAGTGCAGCGGCTGGGAGAAGACAGCAGAGCGGCAGGCCAAGCAGGGAGCACGGAGCTGGGAGCAGAAAGTTGAGCAGCAGGCCTGGCAGGGAGCATGGGGGCTGGGAGCAGAGCAGCTGGCCAGGCAGCAGAAGGGGAGTGGAGTAGCACTCGGAGAGGGCATGGGGCTCATCTGGGGTAGGGCTGCCAAAAAGGGTAGCCTCCCCACTGCTTCAGGTTACCACAAAGCCCTTTGTCCCTGTCCACTTTCAGGCATGATGCCAGTAGCCACCACAGTAATGCACATGCAGATACAAAGCATTTGTGCACTGTGGCAGAGGAAAATATGGCAGCGCTCAACGCGCGTCCTTTCCTGCCCTGCCTACTTACAGCCACGTCCCCCAGTCCCAACCGCTTCGCATCACAGCTAGAAAGGATGCAAAGCAGCACGACGGGACCAGTCAGCTCCCCACCATCAGCCCTAGGCCAGCGCAGAAACACCGTGAACAGATCTGTTCTCCACACCTTCCCTTGGCCCCTCCCAGGCTGCAGCCGGCACTTACGTTCTGACTGAGACAGAGGAACAGGAGCTCAAAGCGTTTGTCATTTATGATTCTCTCAGTGTCTTCGTTTCCTGCCGCTGCCAGCTGGGAGAGCTTGATGATGATTTGGGAAGCCATCGAGGCATCAACACTGTACATCTTACTAAGATCCAAGACCTCTTCGGTGGTGGTGGCTACTGAAAGGAACTTTTTGAGTTTTTGGGAACTAAGACGTTTGTCGCCCATCTGTGTCGGCTCGTTGTCTTTCAGCCCAGAGACGTTCAAGGTGTACAGCGGAAGGACAGACAGCCGGGGAAGCACCCTCACAATCACCTTCTTGCCCCAAGGTGCCAGCATGCAAGTTGGGGCCGCTGAGGCAGCAGGAACAACGACGCTGAAGAGCCAGCGACAGCGGTGCATCAGCTGAGCTGCCATGA
The DNA here is from genome assembly GCF_000455745.1 of Alligator sinensis. Classification (NCBI taxonomy): domain Eukaryota; kingdom Metazoa; phylum Chordata; order Crocodylia; family Alligatoridae; genus Alligator; species Alligator sinensis. Next base: position 330,337 of record NW_005843086.1, read on the forward strand.
TCCACCGGCGGGGAGCAGCAGGTGTGTGTGGGGGGGGGTCACTCGTGCATTTCAGAGGTCCTAGAGGAGAGCCAGTGGGTTGTGAGGGGTGCCGGCGCTGCGCGGGGATGGAGGATGGACTTGCTGGGTGCAGGGGAGC
>NW_005843086.1:330615-369582 GCF_000455745.1 Alligator sinensis
CAGCCCCAGCCCCTCACGCCCCCGGGTCCCCTCATAGCCCCCCGGGCTTCCTCCCTCCCCGCCGTGGTGCCCTCAGGCCCCCTCCCCGGACACGACGCGCCTCAGGCCCGGCTCCAACCTGACCTCGGCCCAGCCCGCGAGGGAAGGCGGCGCAGCGCTGATGACGTCATACCTGCGCGCCACTCTTCCGCCTTGCGCCTCATATGCCCACGACGGCGCTCCCACCCTGACTCGGCGCGGCGCCGGGAACGTCATCGTTCCGCGACGGCCGCGTGTCAGCCATCTTAGCTGAGGGCAGAACGGAAGCTGGTGAAGCCACTTCCGGGTGTGCCTGCCCTTGCCTTGGGGGGTCTTCCTAGTTGATGGGCATTTTTGACAGGTGGCTTTTTCAGCAGCTCCATCTGACCATCATTCCTTCGAGGCTTTTAATCCTTCCCTGGGGGAAAACTGTGGAGCCAGCAGCTTTCAGTTCTGTAGAGGAGCCTTTGCCAGACCCTCTTTGGTGTAGCAGGAGGCAGTGATGTCACGGGGATCTATGAAGCGCAGCGCTGTATAAGACGCTGTTTTTGATCCTTTGCAAAACCCTCTTTTTGCTGCTACATTTCTTGCCTCGTGTTCTTATCCCAATGCCATTTGGGGTAGGTTGCTACGCCTCACTGCAGTGCCCGGGGGAGGGTTGCTAGCCGCAGTATTTGTCGGTGCTGGGAGCGGAGCAGAACCAGACGCAGTGCTCCACCTGCGGCCTGACCAGTGTCGCATAGAGGGGGAGGATCACCTCCTTGGCCCTGCTCGAGATGCATCTGTGGATGCACGACAAGGTGCGGTTGGCCTTCCTGACCGCGTCCCCACACTGCCGGCCCTTGTTCATTTTGGCATCAATAATGACTCCCAGATCCTTTTCTGCCTCTGCGCTGACAAGAGGGGAGTTCCCCAGCCTGTAGGTGTGCTGCTGGCTCTTCCTCCCCAGGTGCAGCACCTTGCACTTGTCAGTGTTGAACCCCATCCTGTTCTCATCCGCCCACCCCTGGAACCTGTCCAGGTCCAATTGCAGCCTGTTCCTCCCTTGCGGCGTGCCCACTTCCCCCCACATCTTAGTGTCATCAGCCAATTTGAACAGGGTGCTTTTCACCCCCTCGTCCAAGTTGCCGATGAAGATGTTGAACAGTGCAGGCCGGAGGACCGAGCCCTGGGGGCCCCCACTGCCCACATCCCTCCAGGTCGAAAATGACCCGTCCACCACCGCTCTCTGGGTGCGGCCTCCAGCCAGTTAGCGACCCATCTCACTGTGTAGGTGTCGACGCCATAGTTACCTGTTTTTTTAACGAGGATGGGGTGAGAGACAGTGTCGAAGGCCTTCCTAAAGTGCAGAAAGACTACGTCCACCGCGACACCTGCATCTAAGGATTTTGTGCCCTGGTTGTAGAAGGCCACCAGGTTGGTCTGACAGCACCTGCCTCGAATGAACCCGTGCTGGTTGCCCCTAAGCATAACCTCCCCGGCCGGCCCCTCACGGACATGCGCCAGGATAACTCTCTCAAAAAGCTTACCCAGGATCGACGTAAGACTAATGGGCCTATAGTTTCCTGGGTCTTCCTTCCTCCCTTTTTTGAAAATGGGAACTACATTGGCCCTTTTCCCGTCCTCTGGCACCACAACAGAGCACCACAAGTGCTCTTAAAGCTGTGCCAGGGGTCCCGCAATGACCTCTGCTAATTCCCTCAAATAATGAATCTGTCATTTGACAGGTGGCATAGACAGATCTCTCAGCCAGCATCCTCATGGGTGCAGTGAGATATTCCCAGGACTCCTCTTCTATAGTAACTCATCCATCCTGTAAAAAAGGCCCACAAAATACTAGGCCCCTTATTATTAAATGACACAATATTAATCATGAGCTTAGCAACACTTTAGCTTTGTCCCCATTTAATTAGGATGACATCATTAAAGATGGATGGGTCCGATAAGCCATTTGATGAAGCATGCTGCTCTTATGCTACCACCTTTCTACCTGGGTGACTGGTTTTGTACTAGTTAGGCTGAACCTCTTGGTGCGCTGTTGATGGTGATGGTAGCGTAGCATCTACAGAGCCACCGTTCGTGGATTTTAGAAACACCTGCTTGGTTAGCGACGGCGCCTGTGCTAGACATGTGCCTTGCTAACAGCATTATTAGCAATCTTACATTATTATTATAGGAATATTATATGCTGATAGTATAATGCACTTTCACCGAAGGAGTTGTTCATGTAGGGACTGCTGTCAGGATGTGGATACTCCCATTGCCGTCCTTAGTGGATGGTGCTCAGTCAGTTGAAACAAACCTTAAAACGTCTAATGATATTGGTCATTTTTTCTTTGCAGTGGTGGCTGTGTTGTTTAACAGACGTGGGCACTAGTGGGACCTTATCTGGTGCAAACCGTTAAGTAAATCAACAGTTCAATTACCATGTGTCACTGAAGATCTGTCATTACGCCCTAACCTATTAGCTGCATTCATGTGTACAAAATCCTGTGAAGGAGGGCTAGCAAGAAGGGCTTTAAACTCATGCTGGTTCAGGATCAGGGCTTGTGATGAAGGTAACTGTGCGTTTTAGAAAGCATTGCGCTGGGGGACCTCCACACGGGACAAGCTCTGATCTGGTAAAGATGCTGATGCAAACTGAAATGGCTCTCAGATGCTCAAAGAGGCTACCCAATGGCTCTGAAATTGCCTCTGCCTACGATGCACCCTATCCGGCCCTGTCAACTTGAAAACATCTAGCTTCTCTAAGTAATCCCTACCCTGTTCTTCCACTGCTCTAGACTGTTTGTCTCCTTTCCTATTTGTGCTGCCCATTGTGTTCGTCATCTGGTAGCTGCCCCTCTTTGTGAAGACAAGTAAAAGAGGCGCTAAAATGCTTTAGCCTTCTCTGCAGCATCCATAACTAGATCGCCGTCTGCATTCATTAAGGGACCTATACTTTTTTGGTTTCCCTCTGACATTCTCGTAGTGTCCCTTTTTTCTTGCCTGTTCTATACCTTGCCAGGGGCTTCTCAAATCATACCTTGGCCTTTCTAAATTTTCCCCCACACACCCATATGCTGCTCTTACTCTCTCCCGTAGTACTAAGACCAAAGTTTCCATTTTCGGTAGGATTCCTTTTTAAGTTTCAACTCATCGAGGAGATCGCTGTCTAGCCAGGCCAGTCTCCTGTTGCACCCATTTTTCTGCTGCATTGGGATAGCTTGTTTCTCTGCCTTTAAAAGGGCCTCCTTAAAGTACAGCCAGCTCTCCTGGAGTCCTTTTCCCCTCAGACTTGTCTCCCAAGGGATCCTGCCCATAGTTCCTTGAGCTTGCTAAAGTTCACTTTTTTGGAAGTCCACTGTCTTTATTTGGCTGCTCTCCTTCCCTCCTCTCCTTTGGATCTTGAGGTCTGTCATTGCCGAATCACCGTCACCAAGTTATCTTCCACTTGTACACTCTCAATCACCTCCTCTCTGTGAGCAGTAAGTCAAGAAGAGCTTCTCCCCTAGTTGACCTGTCTACCATTTGAATCAAAAAGTTATCGCCAACTCAGCCTAAAAATTTGCTGGACTGTTTGTGGACCGCTGTGTTTCCCTCCCAGCAGATGACACAATAATTAAAGTGCCCCATGAGAACCAAGGCCTGGGAGTTGAAAGCTTTTATTACTTGTTTACAGAAGGCCTTGTCCACCTTCTCCTCCTAGTTTGGTGCCCCAGAGTAGATGCCCACCGTGACCTTCCCATGCTGTTCTCCCCTCTGACCTTTATTCAGAGGCTTCCAGTAGGCCTACCTTCCACTTTGTATTGCACCTCTGAACACGTGGACATCTTCTTTATGGGGCCACTTATCCGCCTTTCCCCCCTGCTTGTCCTTCCTAAATAAGCTATATCCATCCATGGCAGCAGTCCGGTCACATGAATTATCCCACCACAACTCCATAATCCTGGTTACATCATAACTCCACAGTTGTACTAGGAGCTCCAGTTCTTCCCATCTATTCTGTATTCTTCTCACATCAGTATATAAACATTGCAGGTATCTAACTGTCCTATTTTCTCCCTGAGAACATTGTTAAGGCTTTTGCTACTGCCTTCCCTTATTCATTTTTTTTTATCCAGGTCTCCTGGTTCTGGGCTTTTGTCTCTATCCTCCGGTGAACCTAGTTTAAAGCTCATGAAGGAGAAAGCTGCTTTACAGGAACAAAAGATGTGTTTAAAATACAGGCTATTACTGCAACGGCAACCTTTTTAGTTGGAGCTAGAAACTGTGCAGATATAATGAACAGGAAAGGGATGAGCTCCTAAATGAGGTGGATGATTTGCAAAGCCAGTTAGCCCCATTGTTGGAATACAAAGCTCCCTACGTGACAGCCACTTTTCTACATAAACCCTACTGTACCTCCAGGATTTGAGGCCAACGAAGCCCATCTGTGGGTGAATTTGCAGGCAGTCAATAAAGAAACAGTACATAAAAACATAAGAACTGCCATTTACTGGGACCATAGGTCCATCTTGCCCAGTCTCCTGTGTCACACCCTGGCAGAGAGCATATGGTGGAAGGGAGAGTGACCTGGGTCTGACCAGGGTTGTTTTCCACCGTTCCTCTCTCTCTTGCAGCCTCCAGCATTTAAGGTCTAGGAAGTTCTGATTCCAAGGCCGTGCCTCACACTCCCATGCTCAGTAGTGACCAATACCCCTTTCCTCCAAATACATGTCCAATCCCTTTTTGAATATGGCTAAATTGTCCATTTCCAACACATCTGCTGCCAACAAGTCCCACATTTGAATGACACGCTGGGCGAAAACGAACTTCCTTGTGGTAGTTTTAAGGTTATTACCTACTAAGTTCATTTTGTGACCCTTAGTTCTTAGAATCCTAGAAAATGAGGGTTGAAGGGACCTCTGGAGGTCACATCTAATCCGACCCCCTGCTCCAAGCAGGGCCAGCCCCAACTACGTCATCCCAGCCAAGGCTTTGTGTAGTCAGGTCTTAAACACCTCCAAGGATGGAGAGTCCACCACCTCTCTGGGTAACCTGTTCCAGTGCTTTACTAACCTCCTAGTGAGAAAGTTTTCCCTAATATCCAACCTCCCTTGCTGCAACTTGAGCCCATTGCTCCTTGTCCTGTCATCTGCCACCACCGGGAACAGCCCAGCTCCATCCTCTTCTGCACTATGCTGCAGGGAGGTGAAGGCTGCTATTAAATCCCCTCTCAGTCTTCTCTTTTCCAGACTAAATAAGCCCAGTTCCCTCACCTCTCATCAGTCATGTGCCTCAGCCTCTGAACCATTTTCATTGCCTTCCACTGGATTCTCTCCTATTTGTCCACATCCTTTCTGGAGTGGGGGTCACCCGCAGAGCCAGTCATCTCATCACAGAAGGCAATCAGGTTGGTCAGGCAGGACTTGCCCTTGGTGAACCCATGCTGACTGTTCCTCATCATCCTGAAGGATAGCACGGATTTGTTGCGGGTAGGTCTTGCCTGACCAATCTCATTTTCTTCTTCCACCAGGTGATATATCACCTGGACAAAGGGGAAGAGGTTGAATTTAAAAAAGCCTTTGACTTGGTGTCCCATGATGTCCTCTTGGAAAAATTGGGCAACTGCGGCCTCGACTACTCCACAGTCCAATGGCTGGGGAACTGGCCCTGAGGTCGAACCCAGAGAGCGGTAGTCGATGGAACCGAATCAACGTGGCACTCAGTGCATACTGGCATCCCCCAATGCTCTGTTCTCAGACCCATACTCTTTAATGTCTTCATAAATGATCTGGACACTGGTGTCAAAAGCAGACTGGCCAAGTTCGCTGACGACACCAAACTGTGGGGAAGAGTGTCCACACTTGAGGATGGGTTGGTGATCCAGGCCGACCTCAATAGGCTTGCAAGGTGAGCGGATGAAAACCTGATGGCATTCAATATAGAGAAATGCAAGGTGATCCACCTTGGGAATAAAAAGCCCACATTACACTTATAGGCTCAGCAATGCTACACTCACTAGCACCATGACCGAAAGAGACTTGGGGGTCATGATTGACCACAAGATGAACATGAGCCACCAATGTGATACTGCAGTCAGCAAAGTGAACAAAACTCTGGCTTGCATCTACCGATGCATCTTGAGCAAGACCCAGGATGTCATCTTCCCACTGTACTTGGCCTTGCTGAGGCCGCAGCTGGAGTACTGTGTCTAGTTCTGGGCTCCACTATTCAGGAAGGACGTGGAGAAGCTTGAGAGAGTCAAGAGGAGAGCCACGCACGTGATCAGAGGGCAGGAGAGCAGGCCTTATGATGAGAAGCTGCGAGCCATGGGACTCTTCAGCCTGGAGAAGTGCAGGCTCAGGGGTGACTTGGTGGCACCCTGCAAGTACATCAGGGGTGTGCATCAAGATCTGGGGGAACGCCTGTCCACCAGAGCACCCCAAGGGATGACAAGGTCGAACTGTCACAAACTCCTCCAAGCCCGTTTCAGGCTGGACATAAGGAAAAACTTCTTTACTGTCTGAGCCCCCAAGGCCTGGAACAGACTCCCCAGAGGTGGTGCAAGCACCTGCTCTGGGCACTTTTTTTTAAGACACATTTGGACGTTTATCTTGCTGGGATCCTTTGACCCCAGCTGGCTTCCTGCCCCTGCGGCAGGGGGCTGGTCCTGATGACCTTACGAGCTCCCTTCCAGCCCTGATGTCTATGAAATCTGTGAAATAATCACAGTGCTTAGGGATGGATTCCTTGAGGATCTGCTCCATTATTTTTCGAGGCAGTGAGGTGAGGCTGACTGGTCTGTAGTTCCCTGGATTCTCCTTGTTCCTTTTCTTAAAGATGGGCACTATATTTGTCCTTTTCCTATTGTCCGGGACCTCTCCTGATTGCCATGAGTTTTCAAAGATGGCCAGCGGCTCTGCAATCACATCAGCCAACTCCCTCAGCCCCCTCAGGTGCATCCCATCCAGCCCCATGGACTTGTACACGTCCAGCTTTTCTAAATAGTCCCTAACCTGTTCTTTCACCGCTGAGGGCTGCTCCCCTCCCCGCAGCCTGTGCTGCCCAGTGCAGTAGTCTGGGAGCTGTCCTTGCCTGTGAAGTCTGAAGTGAAAAAGGCATTGAGCACTTCAGCCTTTTCTGCATCCTCTGTCACCATGTTGCCGCCCCCATTTAGGAAGGGACCCACACTTTCCCTGACCCTCCTTTTGCTACCAATATAGAAACCCTTCTTGTTCCCCTTCGCATCCCTTGCTAGCTGCAACTCCAATTGCTCTTTGGCCTTCCTGACTTCATTCCTGCATGCCCGAGCAATGCTCTTATACTCCTCCTTAGTTGTCTGTCCATATTTCAGTAGCGTCCCCACCTGCGGGGTCCAGTTGTCTTTACTCCCCTGGGCAGTCATTGCTGCTCTTTCAAAGGCCTTCATAAAGCCTCTGGATCACCTTCACCGGTCATTTTTCAGACAAAAATACTAAGTTCCTTCCAAGAATGCTTTTTTGGCCCTGACCCCTCTAATCTGTGAGGCATGATCTGCTCAGGTCACTTTTGTTGAGCCAGCAGCACCTTCTTTGCGGATGAGCATGGGCACAGCCTTCTTCCAGGAACTGTGCTGCAAATCCCCTTGCACCTGTTGAAGAGGGACCTTGGCTCAAGGCAACCTGGGTGCCACCTCTTCAGTAGGCTGAGCCTGATGCCATTCTTGCCTGGTGGTGTGTCCATCATGCTTTCCTCTTTCCCAGGGGACTGTGCAGTATGACATGGGTCTCCCTCACTGCTGTGGGGCTGTTAGAGCAATACAGCTGCTGGGTTCAGGCGTTGCCAGCTGTTCTTCCTCTTTGGCCACTCTTCTCTCCAGTGGTGGACTCTGGACCATTGCTGCACAGGCGGCAGGGCTGGCTTTTGAGCTGTGGCTGCCTTAGTGTTTCTTGGGTTGAGCAGCAGTCGGCACTTCCTCGCTGAGTCTGTTCACAGAGGTTTCAACGCTCAGGAAGAATATGGACGGACTTTGTACTCACCACGTTTTTTGCCCTTTCTTGCACTGCAACTGCGTGACTGTTTGCAGGAGAGGGTTTTACAGATGCTTTAAAAGTCTTTCAAAGTCTGGGGCCTCTAAGCACATGCCCTCCCCTCCCTGGACAGGCCCTCCTCCTAGCCTCTTCCCTGTGCTGCTTCCCCTATGGCTGAGGGCTTTCCCGGGATCTGTCTTAGCACCCCTGCTTGGTGCTGGCCTACATGCCCTCTGACCTCTATACACTATTACATACATTAAACATGCACTATTGTTAACAAATTACACTATTACACTATAGCTTGCTTTTAATTACACTTTTAATTACACTATTACCAAATAACCCAGCTTCCCCACTCCACGGTGGACCTTCCTCACTCTTGCCACAGGGCCTCCTTTCCCGTTGCTGCTTGCTGCCTGGGCTGCAGCTGTCGGGCAAAAAAACCTCTCCTTCCCCATTGCCCAGGAGGATGAGGACAGTCTCTGAGCTCAGCCGTTCACAGGCAAGATGCAGAGGGGTTTTGCCATCTTCCAGGTGAAACCAGGCAGTACGGTTGATGTAGGGTTTCAAGTTGTGCAGCTTGTTGTCGAAATAGCTCCCTCCCTGAATTCAGCCACGCATTTCGAAAGGAGTACTTTGCAAACCTTTCTTCTACATAAATATTTAGCCTAAAAAGCCCAGTCATACTTTCAAAAAAAAAAAAAGACTTTTCATTTTATTAGAAAATCGCAAATAGAAAATCTTTTACAGAGCTCACCTACAACCTGCACATGCACACACACACACCCTTATTCCATATTCCACGCACACCCATTCACACCTGTTCACCCCGCTCCTTTGCCCATGGCCACGTCCCGTCCCCTCCTCCCTCCACACACTCAGCCAGTCTCGTTGGTGTAAGTGTTCGAGCTGGGCAGCTTGCTGGCAATTTTCAACAAGCTGGGCAGCTTCTGCTGAAGATTCATACACACACATGTGTGTGTGTGTGCCAAACCCCAGTATCTTCTTAAGCCTATGCTGCACCACTTGAATACCAACGGCATCCCAACTTCTCCAGATCAGAGTGTATGAACATCCCTGGGAATAGTTGGCAGTTTCTGAGAGCAGTTTGCAAAGGTTAACATTATTCTTGGGAGCAGTTGGCAGAGGGTGCAGCTTAACGTACCAGTTACCCTCACCGATGGTGCTCTGCTGTCCTCCCAAAAACCTTCTTCGTGCTTAGGAAAAATGGGTGCTAAAAATGCTCACTTCTCTCACTGCAGAAAGCAGGCTGTTAAATCAATAAGAAATTTTCTGTAAGAAACTTAATTGTCAATTCTTGGACTTATAAAACTGTAACTCAAAAATGGTTTGTCTATGAATGCAAACAGTCCTACATAAATTTGTATGTAAAAGAGAGAGAATTCTGTGTCATCTCTCATTTGGGGACGGGAAGGCCTGGGTGATGGAGATCCCCTGCCCTCCATCAATGCTGACCTCATGAAGGAGCACCTCGAGAGGCTGGACATCTTCAAGTCAGCCGGCCCTGATGGGTTACACCCCAGGGTACTCAAGGAGCTGGCGAGCATCATAGCCCAGCCCCTGGCACGGGTCTTCAAGAGCTCCTGGCGGTGAAGTGCCCGAAGACTGGAAGAAGGCCAATGTGGTGCCTATCTTCAAGAAAGGGAGGAAAGTGGATCCAGCAAACTACAGGCCAATCAGCCTGACCTCTATTCTGGGCAAGGTCTTGGAAAAAATGATCAAAGAGGCCATTCTTGATAAACTGATTGATGGCAACATCCTGAGGGACAGCCAGCACGGGTTTGGTGCGGGTAGGTCTTGCCTGACCAATCTCATCTCCTTCTGCGACCAGGTGACCTATCACCTGGACAAGGGAGAAGAGATTGACGTCATATATCTTGATTTTAAAAAGCTTTCGATCTGGTATACCATGATCCTCTTATAGAAAAACTGTCTAACCGCAGCCTCGGCCTCACTACGATCTGCTGGCTGGGGAATTGGCTCCGTGGTCGGACCCAGAGGGTGGTGGTTGATGGAAGTCAATTGTCCTGGTGCCCTGTGACAAGCGAGGTCCCCCGAGGCTCTGTCCTTGGACCTGTATTGTTCAACATCTTCATTAATGATGTGGACATTGGAGTCAGAAGCGGACTGGCCAAGTTCGATGACAACACCAAACTCTGGGGTAAAGCATCCACACCTGAAGACAGGAGGGTGATCCAGGCTGACCTTGACAGGCTCAGCAAATGGGCGGATGAGAACCTGATGGTGTTTAACACTAAAAAATGCCAGGTTCTCCACCTTGGGAGGAAAAACCTGCAGCATCCTGATAGGCTCAGCAGTGCTAGCACTATGGCCAAAAGGGACTTGGGGGTCATGATTGACCACAAGAGGAACATGAGCCACCAATGTGATACTGCTGCAAGTAAAGCAAGCAAAACCCTGGCAGATGCTTCTCAAGCAAATCCTGGGACATCATTCTCCCCTTGTACTCAGCCTTGGTGAGGCCGCAGCTGGAGTACTGTGTCCAGTTTTGGGCTCCACAATTCAAAAAGGATGTGGAAAAGCTTGAGAGAGTGCAGAGAAGAGCCACGCGCATGATCAGCAGTCAGGAAAACAGACCTTACGACGACAGGCTGAGAGCTATGGGACTCTTCAGCCTGGAAAAGCGCAGGCTCAGGGGTGATCTGGTGGCCACCTACAAGTTTATCAGGGGTGCTCACCAGGATCTGGAGGAACGTCTGTTCACCAGAGCGCCCCAAGGGATGACAAATTCGAATGGTTACAAACTCTGCCATGTCTGATTCAGGCTGGACATAAGGAAGAACTTCTTCACTGTCCGAGCGCCCAAGGTTTGGAATAGACTGCCACTGGAGGTGGTTCAAGCACCTACTTTGAACACCTTCAAGACACATTTGGGTGCTTATCTTGCTGGGATCCTATGATCCCTGCTGACTTCCTGCCTCTGGGGCAGGGGGCTGGACTCGATGATCCTCCGGGGTCCCTTCCAGCCCGAATGTCTATGAAATCTATGAATTTGTTTTGTGTCAAAAAAAGGAAGGATTTTTTGCAAAGTAGAGAGCCAGCGTGGGTGGGTGGGTTTGGGCAGTGGTTGTTCTGAGGATCATCAGGATTCCTTGGATCCCGGGGATCCTCTTGTCCAGGACAGCTGCCCCCAGAGCCGTTTGGGGGGGGGGTGATGGTCCTACTCCTAGCCCCCCTTCGATGAGCTATCAACCCCACCAAGGTGAAGAAAGAGAACTGCCCAGGCTCAGTGAAGTTTCCTCCTCCAGTCCTGGGCACATGGCCCTTGTCGATCATCTCAGGGAGGGGCGAGTTTTGAAACACACATGCATTGTGGGCGCTTCCTGCCCATCCCGTGTAAATGCTTGCAAATCTGCCTCGGTGGTCCACGATAGCTTGCAGAATCACCGAAGCAAAGCCCTTTCTGTTTATGAATGAACAGTTGTCCTGGGACCGGTTTAGGATGGGAATGTGTGTACTCTCAGGTGCTCCCATGCAGTTCGGGAAGCCCATTTTGTGGTATCCTTCCACCATCTCCCAGGGATCACTTAGGCGTATGAATTTGTTTGCTGCCAGCTCCTGCAGCGGGTGGCAAACCGTGCTGATGGCTGTCCCAGCAGTGCAGAGAGCCACGCCGAACTGACTCACCACGTGGCGCAGGCTTGTTGGAGCGGCCAGTTTCACGACGGTCGTGACAACACGCTTCTCTGGGCTGATGGGCTCCCGCATGACAGTCATCTGACACTGGGTGTGCGGGGTCAGCAAGCTAACGATGCGGAAGAACGTCTCTTTGCTCGTTCTGAATGTTTCCAGCCACTGGTCATCATCCCACGTTGACATGACTATTTTTTCCCACCAGTAACCGAGCTGCTTTCGGGAGCCCATATCTCACGAGGCTTGCCCTGAATGGATGGCCAGGAAGCAGCTATGATATCTTGCAACCATGCTTTCTGTTTGTTGCAACACGAGAGCAGCTTCCCCACGTCAATTAACAGCATCCTCTGTTCACCAGCCCCCTGCCCCCCACATTTCTGGGGTCCCAGGAACATTTCACTTGCAAAATTCCCTGCCAGTCCCCTGCTCGCAGTGCCTGGCCTGCTCTCACCATCCACCCTTTTGGGGCACCCCAAGCCACGTGCTAGGGTTTGTTCCCCGATGCCAACACCAAGGCCACATGCTGTGGTTCATGAGGCTGCACTTTGTTCCTGTCATTCCCAGGTCCTTCTTCCTGGTTCCCAGCTTCTTTTTCAAAGTGAATCTAGACCCAATCAAAGCTTCTTAATGAATTACACATTCTAAAGAGAGAGAATGTCATTAGCTGTGCATATTTACCAAATGATATGTAAATTAATATCCTGCATCCACCATGCCTGTGTACCACCAGGGACTTCCCTGGATATCTCTGACCAGAGTCTTGCACAGCCCAACGTGTGGCCTGATTGCCAGTCCTTCCATGCACACTGTAACAAGTATATGGGCTCAAATAAGGAATTACTTTTGGGCTGGGATTAGAGATGGAAATCCTTCTTAGCACCCCCCTCACCCACACCATGACTCTGTGCCACTGGGGGTCTCTCCCAGACATCTCTGGGTCTTGCCTGGCCCAAAGTGCTGTTTGTTCATGCCAGGCTGCCAACTCACAGCCCCCCATGCACACTATACTAAGTATATGGGCTCGAATAAGGAACTGGTTTTGGGGCTGGGATGACAGATGGAAACCTTTCCTGGGCCAGCCCACATGGTCAGGGGTGTCCAGGAGAGTCCCCAGTGCCAGAGGCATGGCATGGGATGGCCCTAGCTCTGGGGTGTAACGGACGCATACAACAGTGTATGGGGAGGGCTGAGATACACCCCAGAGCTGGGTGACACAGCCACATAAAAAATTTCGCCACAGCTCTCCTCACACACTGTTATACATGGCCGTTACACTCCAGAGCTGGGCACACCTGGGTCAGTCCTGGGTTGACACGGTTGTGTCCGGAGAGATGAGGAGATGTGATGCTCCAAAGCTTAATTCCTTCAAAAACCTGGTGCGTGAAAACACTGATGTGATGCTCCAAAAGAAACAAATTTAAATTTTATAAACCTATTTAATTTAATGAGGATTAAAACCCGTGGTGTGTACAGGTGCCCACTGAATTTTTCCACTCAAGCCACTGTGGCAGCCCTTTGTCTCAGGCCCCTTTTGTCATTGGAAGGTGTCCAGGCTAGTTGGGTTTGCAGCAGCTGGACTTTCTGGGGTCCTAGAGGTACTTCTAGGACTTTTGGGGCTTGGGGAGTTGTAGAGCTAGCCAAACTACTTGGTACTTAGCAACATATACAACTCAAGGGATTGTTGTGGGGTTCACCCCTGGGATTTAGCACTATAGCAGATCCTGGGATCTTTGGGTGACAGCCTGTTTGAAGGCCAAGAACTCCAGTTTGTGAAATCCCAGGCCTCTGTTCCTTTAACCATCTTAAAGGTCCTTCTTTGCTTCTGCTCCTGCTTTTACTTCATCTTTTCTTGAACATGGGTGGCCAGCACAGTACAGGGTGGTTTTGAATGGGGTCTTTCCTTGTACAGCGGTACCAGTGCTTCCTTGATCTACTGGATATGCCCCACCTAATAATCCGGTGCTCCCTAGCGTCGGCAGTATCCCTCTGCTTTGTGTCGTCTGCAGATGTCAGAAGGCCACGTCTAAGTTCCTCCCCACAAGGTTGCTAATGAAAAAGGGTCCCGTACCTGCTGCGCAGAGACCATCCAGGTGTGCTAGAAGGAGACTAGACAAGTCATGGCCATAATTGTGCAAGCAAAGCTTCATAAGAGGTAGCACCAGCGGGCCTCTTTTCTCTGGCTCTGGTTCTCATTAGCACAAAGGGAAGGATTTTGTCTCAGCAGAGCGAACTCATTCTTTGAAGTCCCTTTGGAAGAGTTCAGTCCCTTTCGAGACTCGGGGTGGTTACACAGAGCTTTTGATCCATGCCAAATAGACGTCCTCTTTCTCATAACATAGTCCCAACAAAGCTTGCTTCTCAATCAGAGCCAACGAGGCTTCCCCGTTGGCTGAACGCGTTGTAAATGAGTTGCATAGCAGTAACGAGCTGTGCAGCTTTGTGTGGGGAAGGCTCCCATCCGGTGGACAAAACCATCCACTACAAGGTGTCTGTTACCCCAGAAGTGGCTGGCAATTCTCCCATATAATCCATCTGGATCAGTTCCCAAGGGCTCTGCCTCCTCAGAGCTCCTCTCCTCTTTCCTCTTCATCGTCCTGCACTGATGAAGCATGGGTCGTGATGATTCTGCAAATCTTGTTTTCCCCCAATTAGGCCAGTGTCCTATTTTACACCGTCTCTCTTCAGTCTCTGCTATTTTTGGATGCCCTCTGATACCAGAGCCCTGTACCCATCTCTTATGGCAGCACGCATGACCCATGCAGGGTCTGAGCATGCAGCAGTCCCTTGAACCCACACAAGCTGCTGTTTGTTACCCTGCCCCTCCAGCCTGTTTCACTTCCCCACCAGCAGACCTAAGTCAGAGTCTAATTCTTGCACAGCATTCGAGTGCTTGACTCGCACTGCAGAGCTATGAGCATGGACCCAAGTGACCACTGCACCCCGTGTAGCCTCCATTTGCTTTCTGATGGGCCAGTATTCAATGAGGATGGATGCCAGTGATAGTCACTCGACCAGTGGGAACCTTTCCACCTAATCCAGCTTCAAGGGCTAGGTCAAGGTACAACATGAATTGTCTAGCTCTGGCTGCCTATCCTCAAGCTGATCCCAAGAACGAGTGATTTTAGTGGTGGGAAGCTGGGAAAGGTTAACGGCTTTGCGTCTGAAACCATGGGTGACCAGATGGCATGATGATGGGCAGTGTCTATGCATATAATAATTGGGGCAGGTTGCTGATTCAATGCAGAGGACCTCCCTTCACAAACTAAGAGGGTCAGTGCCTCATGCCCCAAAGAAAGCTGGGGGAGAGGGTCCAGAGCTCAGGGGCTCCTTCAAAGCGAGACCAGGCGATTGCCGTACAGGCTAACGATGCAGAGGTGAAAAGATGATCCCCATCTTAGGGGACTCCAGTCTCTGCTGGGCCCACACTGTGCTTTCTTGATAACCCATTTCCTCTAGGGACAAGAACAGGATGCCTTATGACTCTTCCCACACATTGCATACATCTGCTGACTATATTTAGAAGAGATTTGCATAGAGTAGCTGTTAAATTGCTTTTTGAATGTTTTTTTTTAATTGTTTGTGGGTGGTCCCTTTTTATTGGTCCATTTCAGCATTGGCTTGGGAACAAATCTTTTGGCTTTTTATTAGGATCAGACTGAACTTCTCCATATGTACCCGACTGGATTTTTATACTAGATTTGGTCTTTGATGGCAATAGGTAGAGATGCTTCTGGATTGCAATCTCTGATCCAAACCGCTACAATATATGGAGGAATTCAGACCCAGAGGGTTTTTTTTTGTAGCTCGGCCCATAACTCTGTAATAAACCAAACCAAAGCCAGACTTCCTGAATTAGAGAGAATTTGGGATCCAGACTGAATACAAAACTTTGCCACTCAGGACCTTCTCTAGTCATTCATGCATATTGGGCATGTGTGTGCTTTGATGGGCCTGACCGATGAGTGAGCGTGCAAGTGTAAGAAATGCAACCTTTTATTTACAGACAGATAAATCTGCACACGTTTTTCCTGAAGAAAACCCTTGGCAATAAATCACAGCCCAGGATGCCTCTATCTAATCTACCAGGTTTCAGGTTTTATACTTGGAAATTTTAGACTGAGGATTATACAAGAAGCCTGCAAACCAGGTCCCAGCCTTTGCTTCGACTACAACAAAAAGAGGCCTGGTAGCAGAGCTTCAGTTTGGCCAAACAACGTGAAGCAGAGCTTTGCTGCAATAGGCATGTTAAAAGGCATCAAGTTAGGTGTTGGTTGTAGCCGTGTTGGTCTAAGGAGGGAGCTTTGCTGCAATAGGCATCTTAAAAGGCATTGAGTTATGGCGGTGTTGCTTGTAGCCGTGTTGGTCTAAGGATGTAGGCAGACAAGATTCTTTGGGGAAATGGGGTATCTTCTATTAGACCAGCTAAATGGCTGAAAAAAATTGTTCTTTGCAAGATTTCAGGCACAAACGCTCTTGCCTGAAGCAGGGTGTTTGTGCCCGAAAGCTAGCAAAGAATAATTTAGTTGGTCTAATAAAAGATACCACATCTACTCAAAGAGCCTTGCCTGCCTAAACTTATGGAGCGCATGGAAAATATTACATACCAGCCTCTGTGACGAAGTTGGTTGGGACACTTTGTATGTGATCAAGAGGGCATGGTGAAATCTTCTCGCAGCACAGGAGTCTTAACTGATTTTGGGGGAAATACTGAAGCACGGCACCTGGGGCAAGACTTGTGCCTAGTCATCCATGGGTGCCTAGTGGGTAGAGGGGGGTCAAGGAGCTTTACATTGTCTTTACCATCCCTGTGCTAAGGCCAGGCAAAGTTTTAGTCTAGCACCATCCGTGGACCTAGACTCTCCAATGTAGACGGGGGCCATGCTCCTACCCCATCAGAGAGCAAGAGACCTGGGGACTGTGTGGACTACATACCAAGAAAGGCAATAGTTCGTGCTAAGACATGGCACCCGCTTTAATTCAAAGCAATGCTCCGGGGAGCTGCAGTTGGCACGATGTGCTTCCCCAGTCCCTTTTCACTCCACTCCCGGTTGTCTTCTTTCTACCGGGACGGGTTTTCTGCAGAGCTATGAGGCTCCGTTTTGACCACGGGCCCCACCGTGTCTCCCAGCCCTCTGCTCTAATGCCTTGTCCTGTCTGGTTGGGTGTTTTTGAGAGGGATTTATTGAGAACATCCTGTAATTGCAAGCTAGCATCCATGCCCCCTGGTCCTTCCAGAGACAAGTAGGCAGGTGTTGAGAGAAGGAAATGTTCCTGCAACATGTGCTGGGGTTATCATCTTGTATTAAATGAGTAACCTCCCCCAGAGCATTTTCTCTCTATAAATAGAGGAAGGTATGTTCTTCTGCAACTGGCCTGGGATCGGCTCCTGATTTGGGGCACTGCCGGGTATACCAGATGGTTCCTCTGACTAGGTCTTCAATCATTGCATTTTGCTGGATGTCCAGCTCCGGGCTTGTTCTGCATGACTGGAACTGGCCGTTGTGCGGCATAGGAGAGAGAAACGCGTCATGAGGAAGGTCTTCTCTGCTGGGTTGCTTGCACTGTTCTTCATGACCGGTGAGTCCTGGAAATGAGGGCTGGTGGGCACAGGGAGAGAGAAACTAATAGCCAATGCAAGCACCAAAACCCAGACACCGAAGAGATGGCAAGGGGTAGGGTAGATTCCCTTACTTCATTAAGACTTAATGGGTCTCTCCCAAAGAGTCGCAGAAAGATAGGATGGGAAGGATGCTCAGGAGGTCACTTAGTCCAGCCCCTGCTCAAAGCAGGATCATCCCTGATTAAACCATCCTCAGCCACGTGTTTTTTAAACCTGCTCTCAAAAGCTTCCAATGACAGAGATATCACGACCTTTCAGGGTATTTTTTCCAGTGCTTAAAGTGAGGAGGCTCTTCCTGATCTCCAATCTGCATTTCTCCCATTGCTGTTTAAAATAGTCACTTCTTGTCCTGCCTCCCGCAGTCTCAGAAAATGGTCTGTCTCCATGTATTCGAAGACTTAACTTGGTTCCTCCCAACCCCTCTTCAGTCTTCTCTTCCCCAGACTAAATAATCCCAGTGCTTTTTGTTGCATGCCATGATTTCTCGATCTCTAGTAATTTTTCGTGTTCTTCTCTGGACTCTTTCCAATTTGTCCTCATTTTTCTTGATGTGTCATGCCCCAAAGTGGACGCAGTTCTCCTGGGGAGGCCACAACCTCTCCTAAAGAGAGAGGAGGAATACCGGTATCTTGTTGTGACTTGCAAATGATGCTCCTGCAATACACCTCCATTTCTTGTTCGGCCTTTTCCCCCCCACAAGAACATGCCAACTTCTATTTAGCTCGCAGTGCCCTGCCGTCCCCAGCTCCATTTCTGCAGTTTTGCTGCCCGGCCAGGCCTTCCCCTGTCTGCATTTGCATGTGCAGTTGTTCTTTTCCAAGTGCAGGACTTTGCAGTTGTCCTTTTTGAAGTTCATTTGATTAATGACCATTTTTCTGATTTGTCAAGTCCTGCGCTGCAGAACCACCTGCACTGTTGGGCCGCTTGCCACAGGGGAAACTGAGGCATGGGCTGTGGGTTGCGGGAGGAGCTGGGGAGCTATGGTAGCTGTGCGTGCACATCTCCCCCACCTCATACCATGCATGGAAGTGACCACCGCAACTAGGCTTTGGCAGAGGGACAGTTGTCCCTCCATTGTCCACCCTATGCCAAGCTGGTTGGCCACACGCGGCTGTCAGGGTTCGCCAGCTTCCAGACCACCGTGGCCACGTGTCTCTCCATTGACACGCGGCGCTGAAGCCTGATGTCCTGGCACTGGAGCAGGAGTCCAGCTCAGTGCAAAAGTCAATGAATGTGCCAGGGGACACTCAAAAATTGTGCTGCCATTGTTCACCTTCCCAGGACTAGCCCAGCTTTCCAGTCTATCCAGATCCTTTTCAACCCTGCCCCTGCCCTCCAGTGCATTCCCAGTCCTTCCCAGTTTCATGTCAGCTCAGGAAGTCTAGCACCCATATATGTTGAAACATTAATAATGATCCGTTGCTTATGGTTATTGAGTTAATTATCTCCCACTCTGGTAGGGATTTCGATCCAGCCCTCATTTCTCCAATTTGCACACAAGCAGGTCAGCGGTGCGCTATGCCCGCTGCATTCACTGCACAGCCCCAGCCGTTACGTGGTCAAGGGAGGAGATCAATTTTGTTAACGCTGGCCCTTCTCCAGTTGTCCGGAGCCCTACTTGGCTCCCACAACTTTGGAAATATTTTTGCTAAGGGCTTAGCGCTCCCCTCTGACCATGCCTCCAGTACCCCGTGGTGACTGCCATCAAGCCCTGCTGTCTTGAGTTCATTCAAGCTCGTTCAAAGCTCTCTGATGTGCTCTTTAGTTATCAGGACTCGGCCTTTCCTCTTCCCCACCTATATTCCTTTTATTTCTGTGCTGGCTGACACCAGGTGCAAGTCTGGCCTGGAGTCTGTGTAGGCATTTATATAAAGCACTGGTGACTGGGCACCGAAGGAGAAATAACTTCTCAGCCTCTTCCCATGCAGGTGCAACAGCAAAGCTGCTGGGACATGACTTCTTGCTTTTCATTCCTCTCTTTGTCTCCCTTCAAGTCTTGTCTGCCTTTTCTCCCCACCTCTGGCTTGTTTTCTCTCCCTTCCCTGTGGGTTTGTGTCCCTCGTGTCAAGGACCTGCTGGCCATTTGCATCTCCGTTCTTTGCAGGGGAAGCTCTTGTGTGTCGTATGTGCCTACAAACATCCCCTTACAGAGAATGCACCGACGGCGGCGATTTCTGCCTGGCAGGCCCTGGACAGTATTGCCAAGTCCTCAGAGTGATACGCAGTAAGGTTGGGCTTTTCGAAATGCCCTTGCCTCTTCCTTTCCCCCATGCGGGAGTGGGTGGCGGACGTGGACAGGCGAGCCTTGCATTGGGCTGCCACCTCGTTGGCGAGCGGCACGTCCGAGTTCAACCCTGCAACGGAAATGCCGTGACTGCGGCAGTGCTCGTATCTCTGGGGTCCCCGGAGCCGCGGGGCTCGGGCAGCGCATCAGGCTCACATGGCAGGGAGGACGAGGGGAGTCCTGTCTCAGCGCTAGCTGCTCATTTCTTTCTCTCTTTCATCAGGAACCGGTCCGGTTATTAGGATTCGGAGCTGCACGAAGACTGGGAGCGAAGAATGTGGCCTCACCAAGGAGGTGGGCCCGTACAGCCTTAGGTTCACCACTACCTGCTGCAGGAGGCACATGTGCAACAGATAGATGGCATGGGTCTCCAACATCCTTCCTTCCTTCCTTCCTTCCAGACCGCAAACTCCAAGCTCACTGGGCAGCGGTGGAGATGTCGGCTTCAGTGTTTAATTAGAGCAACTTCCTCCACCTGTCCCAGCTGCTCTTAGGGGATCACTTTCCTCCTTGCTTGCCCTACACAAACAGTAACCGAGTGGACCCAGAGCCCGGGAACATCTGTACAGTCCCCATGTGAACGTGCTCAGGATTTCTTCACTAATCACCAATGCATGAACTCGGGCACCTGAATGCCTTTTAAAGCCCTGAGCCTGTATCCCACAGGTTGCTGCTGAGTTACATGCAACCTGGGCTTTACTGGCTTGCAGCAAGGGATTTTTCCTGCTTGGAGCAGGTAGTTGGACTAAATGGGGCCTCCTGAGGTCCTTTCCAACCTCGTTTTCTATGTTTCTATGATCTGTTTAGACAGATTTAAAAAGGTAAAGGAGAAATTCTTCTATAGACCCTGTGTGGCTATACCTTTGCTCACCATTGCCGGAGGGTGCTAGTGCACCAACACAAATTGGCTGTTAAATGAAATGCTCACAACTGCCGATGCCTCCTGACAAGCCCACATTGCAGAAGCCCAGTGAGAGGGAGACTATGGCATCTCGTCCTTCTTGCCCAAGGTAGTCGTCTGAGGTTTTCGGTAAGGGCTAATCTGTACCTGCATTTGACTACATTCATGATCCAATACCTAACTGCATAATAAGCTGTGCGGGTGGATTAGATATTTGACGTGGCCAATAGCAGAAAAGGAAAAACTCTGTGAAGATGTTCCACCTACAGTAGCAGGAGACCGTGCTGTTCACAGGCCCTAGTGAAATGTGCTGTGTATAAACCTGTTAATGGTAAAGAGCATTTGCTAGTGGGCTTGATCCAGTGTTTCATAAGCAGTATTAATCTGGCCCGGTTCTCTGGTTTGATCTCCCTATACTGAGCACAAGAAGGGGACAACATTAATACTGGAAAGTTTCTTTGAACTTGACCGTTTATGTTGCTGGGTTGCTGGCCTTTCTGGGGGGGGGTCACAAACTGTATTTCTGTCCTATGCAAGCTGTGTTGTGACACAATGCTCCTTTTGTTGCTTTTTGCTTCAAGTTTAATTCAAGAACTTGCCCTTCTCCCATGTGGCCTTTTTTGGGTACGACCAAGTTTAAAATATGACCTTAAACTCTCCCCACTTTCCTCCATCCCCTACTTCTCTCGAGGCAGCAACATAGAGCCTTCATCCAAACTCCTAGACGTGTCACTGGGTTTGGGTCTGCTCAAGTGTTTGAAAGGACTGGACTGTGGTCAAAGTTTTCCTAGACACCTGGAGCATCCAGGCCCCAAGCTGAAAGGTCCAGACATTGCCCGTGTGCCTCCTCCCTGGCGTCACTTTGCATTGGATTGCAAAGACTATGTCTTATTTGGAAGGCAGATTTTACTTCCCATGCCAACCAAGGGGTCTTCCCAACCCCTGACCCACAACCCCATGTCAACCTTGCTGTCTAGCAGTCACTGCAGGTTATCCCTCTTTGAGGAGAAAGCCTCGTTCACAAGGCGGAGGAGGAGCCATAGTCGTCCTAAACCATTAAGACTACATATTACTGACCTTATACACTTCATCCTCACACACAACAATTTCCCTTTTAATAACCAACACTTCCTCCAGACGATGGGCACAGCTACGGGCACCAAAATGGCCCCACAGTATGCCAACCTTTTTATGAGCCACCTGGAAGACGACTTCCTCAAGAACGGCACCATCAAACCCTTGCTATACTTAAGATACATCGATGACATCATCATTTGGGCTGAAAACCTGCAGTCTCAGATTGAGTTCCATCAGAAATTCAGCAGTCACCATCCCTCCATCCGACTTCCTCTTGAATACTCCAGCACCAACATCTCCTTTTTAGACACGATGATCAGTATCCAGAAGGGTAAAATACAGACCACAGTATACAAGAAACCCACAGACCAACAGACATATCTGCACAGAACCAGCAATCACCCGAAACACTCCAAAAAAGCTGTGATACACAGCCAAGCCCTCAGATACCACCGCATCTGTACTGAAGAGAACACCCGGGATCGCCACCTCACCAGTCTTAAAAAGGCTTTCACCCAGCAAGGACACTCCTCCAGAGAGGTAGATCTCACGTTTGAAAGAGCCACCGGGATACCACGTGAAGAACTGCTGCAGTACAGAAGAAAACCCCCCACAAATCGCACACTGCTGGTTATGACATATCACCCCTCCCTCGAGGGATCTTACACCTGCACCTCCGGAAATGTGATATACCTCATCCCATGCACCAGATGCCCCGATGGAAAATACGTAGGAGACCAAACAACAACTGCGCACCAGGATGAATGCACACCGGACATCCATTAAAGACAAGAATACCCAAGTACCGGTGGGGGCACATTTCTCCCAAGAAAACCACTCTCTCTCCAATCTCTCAGTCCTGATCCTCAAAGGAAACCTACAAAACACTTCCCAGAGACGAGCTATGAACTCCATTTCATCAACCTCCCGGACACTAAAAATCATGGACTAAACATAGACATTGGATTTATGACACATTATAACCTGCCTGACATCTGACTCCCCAGGTACTTCTCCACTATTCATCCCCCTTCTCCCCCGCACCCAGCCTGTCTCTCACCCATTGACTCCTCAATCTACATGTTCACTGTCCGCCTGTCTCGTATGCACACCAGCCCAGCCGCTGCCTTTTTTACTTTTTATTCCCTCCAGGAAGAGCACACACCAGCTGCTGACACTTCCTTAGGCTGATGAAGGGTTTTTGAACCCAAAAGCTTGCTTAAAAATTGTTTTCCAACTATTTAAGTTGGTCTAATAAAAGATATCAGATTCACCCAAAGAACCTTGTCGTTCACAAAGAGCACCTGAAATTTTCTGGATTCAGCTGCCGGCTGAATTCAGCAACCGTCAGTGGTGGCCTTAGCTGAGTCAAGATGGGGGAAAAGCAATGTTTGTGCTGAAGACGGGATGTAACATCTAACCACCTGGGCGAAGTTGGTGAAAGAAACACAGCAGGGAGAGACCTGATTGTGTCACGGAGGTCATGCGTTTCCATCCCTGCTCCTGTTTGCTGTAGAACTTCCTCATGGACAAACCTCTTTGGACCCCATCAGGTCTCTGTTTTCCAGGGACCAGTGCAACCTTGCTAGCTATGGTGGGCTTCTTCCTCCTTTGCAATTCAGCAAGTAAGCCAGCACCCACCCTGGAAGCAGTATGGCCACTTGAGTGTGGCAGTACACTTGGGCTCACGTGCCCAACAGTTGTGCTACACTTGCCCAACGTCCAGGTTTGGGCACTGCTGGTCGTGGCAGGGCATGGCCTTGCACTGTGCAGATGAAGCCCAGTGTTAGAGTTGGGGCGGACGCCTTAAAGCAGAACTGGCAGGCGTTCAACTTTCTTGTCCTCCTACCGGGGCATCGTTCTGAGACGTCCATCATGGACATCCTTCAAAACCCAGCCTGCACATAGGAACTGCTGTATCCGGTCCCATCTATGAGGACATCCTTGTGCTGGGATGAGGTCTCAGCCCTGCAGCTGGGCTGAGCTGTGCACACAGCGAGTCTCCTAGTGAGCTTGTAGATAGTCCTGATTCAGCATTGTGCCTTGATCTGGTCCTTGTTCCAATGCTGATGGTTTCCATGACTAGTTTCTGCCCCTTGGCTGGCTTCTCTGATGGCAACTCTGTGCTCCTGACCTTGGTGAGATCGGTGCCTCCTGACTCTGGCCTGTTCCTGGCCGTGTCTTCCGCATCTGGACTTTGCTTGACCATCATCTCCAGACCCCACTGCAACCCTGTCCCGACTCTGTGCTCAGATGCCTGGCTGCCCAAGTCTCAAGTCATGCCCCCAGCCTCAGGAACCTCAACGTCTCCTACCAGTAAGCCTCACTCCTTTTATCCCCTACATTTCCTTCATTAAGCCGTGTCAGCCAGAAAAAGGAGGAAGCCTCCCCAGGGAGAGAGGCAACTAAGACACCTGGGCACAGTCTTCGTTGTGCAGGGCAGGGCCGCCCTGAATGCCCTGGCCCCATTGACTTTGGGTGGTGCCGAGGTTCAGTAGAGCAGACCAAGCACGTGCACTATGGGGGCTGGGCGGCTCCCCTGAAAACATCGACAGCCAGGGCAAAGTCTCACAGGTGTGTCCTCTTGTGATTTTTTTCAAGCTGATCCTTGCAAGTTTTAAAGCCCAGACTCAGGAGTTTGTCGGCTACAAGCAGGAAGTTTGGCAACGCCGTGTTCAGCTGCCCTGGCTGCTGAAGCAATAAAAGTTCCTGCAGTTTCCCCTTCTCCCTGGCAGCGACTAGATGCTGTGAAATGGCCTCTGAAGGCCTCTTTCACTTGGTTGCCTTCTTTTTGTTCCTTCTCAGTGGGCACGTCTCCACGTGCGCATTTACTGCGCAGTAACTGCGCAGCATGGGCATGCATTTACACATGCATGCCTAGACTGTGCAGTAAACACAGTGACTTACACCGACATGAGCATACATTTGATATCTGCATCATGCAATTTGATGCAGTTTGGTGCAATTTGATGCAATACCTGCGTCATGCAGTTTGATACCTGCATCGTGCAATACCTGCAATTTACCTCCGATTCGTCACCGTGCAGGAACGCACATGTGGATGCATTACTGCACATTAACGCTGTGTGTGAGGACTGACGTGGGATTAAGTTGAGTTCCAAGTCAGTCCACGTGCAGTGTTAATGTGCTTTAACGCCTGCACATGTGGACACCTGCCTATTCCCACTTACTGTGCAGTAATTTACTGTGTAGTAAATTTAAACTGGCATAAATGCACGTGTAGACAGGGCCAATAAGGGCTAAGGACTGTCTGGCCAACCTCAGGGTCTTCCTCTGTGCTTTCCCTGTCACACCAGAAGCCAGGCTGGTGGGGCACACCGTGCAGCTGGCCTGGCTGGGACTGGAGACCTGAGCAAGAGGGCCTGGAAGGATGACCAGCCAGACGGAAAGCCTGTTGCAAGAGTGCAGACTAAAAGAGCTTGACTTGTCTGGGAGGCCAAGAAGAAATATGAACGTTGTGCATAAATACACCTGAAGCACTGCTGATGCAGGGGAGCTATGCAGGCTAAAGGAGTGGCTCAGTGCAACAACACAGGGCTATAATTTGGCCATGAATAAATTTAAGCTAGATGTCAGGAGGTTTCCAACCATTAAGGGACTGGAAAGGGGAACTTCTGTGGGCAGTTGAGCAACCTGCTCCATCCCCCAAGGAAATTGCAAAGGCATGAGCTCACGTGCAGCCCCTTGACAGACCCTCCGGAGATTTCCCAAGCCCATTGCATCATGGCGCAGAAACCTGGGACCACAGCTTCGGTTTCAAGATGACCACCAGCCTTGGCCGAGCCAGAGTGCTTGCGGTGTGTGGTGTTTGGGGAAGGCGTGCGGAGCTAGGCCATGATTTGTACCTAATCCTCTCTCACACTGGCTCATCGGCCTCGGGACCACCCATACATTAGAGACCACCAGTCACTGGCACGAGCTCAGCTGAGGACTCGTTTTGCACCACGAGGGTCTGAGGGGCATCTCCTCCAGGGAGCCTAAGTGTGACCGGGGCCTGGTCAGTGGTCAGTGGTGGTCTCCCAGCCTGTTATGCAAAGGGTCAAGGAGCTCTAGCCAAATGGGATGGCTTCTGCGTCTCCCAGCATTGGGGCATGGGCACCTTCAGCCTGAGTTTATGGAGCAAGTGCCGGAGCTGTGCCAGGCTTGCCTTCCCCGTGATGCTAATTTGCAGCGACAGGAGCAACCCATAAACCCACTGCGGTGTCCAAGGGGAGGTATTTTTGGGTGCTCTCCGCAACTGCAAATGCTGCTAGAGTCAGAACCGCCCCGGAGATCCCAGCGCTGGACCCAGGGTCTGGGGACCTGGACCTGGGGACACGGCTTCATCCCCGCAGACAGCCGCCCCGCTCTGAGCTGCTCCTGCAAACCCCTGCCCCTCCAAGTGGGAACATTGCAGCTGCTGGGAGAAGAGCAGTGTGGGGTCTCCCCCTGCCCCTCATGCCGGGGAACCAGCCCCCAAATTCATCCCTTGTCTCTCCCCTGCTCTCCCTACTCCATCAGGCCCAAGCCTGGGCCGGCAGGAGCCTGGCGACACGAGTCTGCTCTTGGAGGGCAGGGACGGGGATGGCAGACTTGCCCTGGGCCTGTGATGCCAGGAGTTGTGGCCACGACAGGGGCCAGGAGGCAGCTGCTTCTAGTGAGCTCTGCCCAAGCACCTGACCAGGGAGCTGGGAAAAGCCCTGGCATTTGCCCAGGCTCTGCCCTGATCTGCATGTACTGCAGCTATTTACGGCCAGCCCCGAGGATGATCAGCCTGTGTCCTCTCCGGGCTCTGAAAGCCAGGTCACAGCTGCTTGAGAGCCTCGAGAGAGCCGGGCTGGGCAATGCCAAGACCCCTCCACCGCCCGTGGGCAGACCTGTGGGTGAGGAGCCCCGAGCCACCCAGTGCCAGCAGCATAAGGGCTTCCCTCCCCCATGCCCTGCAGTGGAGCCCTGCATGTGGCGGAGGCAAAAAATACACGGGAAGCCGGAGCTGTGATGCACGGAGCAGTTTATGTCCTTCCCCGACAGGCAGGGAGTGGATGCATGGTGCAGCAAAGTGGTGGCATTGCCCCGGGGCAGCGCCACTGTGCCACGATGGGAATCGTGCCCGGGTCAGCAGCGATGGAGCCAACGCACCTGCGCTCCAGCTCCAGCTCCAGCTCCAGCTCCAGCTCCTTTTTCTGCAGAAGCTCCTGCAGCGGGAGATCTACCATGACTGCGGCTCCGCCGTCCCCTGCAGGACATCCTTCTGGCCTGGGGTGCCCCTGAAAAGCGTGTAGCAGCCGCGTCTCCCGCAGTGGAAGGACTTCACCCAGTGTCTCCTGGGCTTTAATTCCACTGCTTGCAACAGTCAGAGGGGCATAGATCAGGTGGGCTAGGTCCGATCTGCTGCTGGAGTCAGGAGCATTCCCATCCAAACCATCCCACGTGAGTCCTTGCCTCACCTCTTGATAACACGACAAATCAACCCTGCCATACAATGACAAGCCCATTGCTGGAAGGCACCAAGAGCCTCCGAACCCGCCAAGGGGAAAGCAGGGGGATCCCGGCAGCAACGTCCGTCTGCTGCAAGGGTGATTACCCCTCAGCTCTCACATGCTTTGCTCCTCCCCAGATCCATCTCTCAGATGCGAAGCCGGTGGCTTGGGATGATGCAGAAGCCAGAGAAGACTTTGGGCAGGTTGGGAGCTCTCTTGCAAGGAGGTGAAGCCGGGGTGGGGTGGGATCATGGGGGCACCCCTATGGCATCAGGGTCTGTGCCAGGCCCAGCTGAGCTGCATCGGAGCCGTCATCCCTGGAGACCCCGGCCCTGCAATCTTCGAGGGGTGGGGGCAGGATGTTACCAGCCAGGCTTGTGTGACGGGAAGGTGAAAGCTGCACAGACAAGGTCTGGGCTGTATCAGAGCCCCACCGAGGGGGGCACAGGACCCTGCGGATACCCAGCAGCCTCTGCCCTCCCTCATCCTCATCCCTGCATGTCTGTCCCCGAGGATGGATGTGCTCTAGCTGGCAGGGACATCTTTTCGGTGCAGGTTGCATAGGCCCTGCAGGGCTGGGGCAGGGATGAGGTGCCTCAAGCTAGTCTGTGTCTTGGTGCAGAGCTCAGAGGCTCGGAGACCTCGGGCACAGCGAGGGCCAGGCTGGGGGAGCCTGGCGCTGCCCTGCCTGGGTGGGAATCACCTCCCCGGGAGCTGAGGGATGCTCGGTGCAGGGGAAGGAAAGGGGGACCATCCTGCAGCAGGGATGGGGCCACGTGCACTCTCCTGCTGGACCCCAATGCAGGCTGCGATCCTTGCTGCACCCTGGTCCCCACCGCCCGCCCTCTCTCTGGGGAGCCCGCAGGGGAGGCACGAGGCACGGACCCCGCAGGCCACCTGACCCACCTCCTCGGCAGCTGCTTTCTCCTTAGCCAGTCGCTCCCGCAGGCTGTCCCCAGCCTGGTCCCCATCCTGGGCAGCTCCCCTCTCCTTGTCCAGCAGCTCCCGCAGGATGTGCCCAGCCAGGGCCGCCTCCAGCAGGGCCAGAGCCAGCAGCAGCACCAGCCAGGGACGCCCCATCGTCCCCTCACTGCTGCTGGCGTGGGCAGCTGGCCACACCGCTGCGTTTTATCCACCCCTGAGCCTTGTTTCCTTCCTCTTTCCCCAAAATGAGCAGGACGTGCCCTGTGTATCGGCCTGAGGTCACCTCTGGTTGTCACCCAGCAGATGGTCAGGCATTTGCACGGTGACTTTCCAGTGCTTGCCCCAGCCCTGCGGGTCGTTCCCACCTGCAGCCCTGTGGACCGTCTCTTTGCTGGGGCAGAGCCCCTCAGCCTTTGCGATGGATCTGCCCTTTCCCACTACCTGGGATTTTGTGCTGTGCTATGGAGGGACCTCTTGGCACCCAGATACCTGGCCTGTTTTGGCCCATGCTCCCCACACCTTGCTGGGGGGCAGCGCTCGCTCAAAGCCGGCTCCGCATAGCCCCCCACCACGGTCTCTGCTCCAGGTGGAAGAGTCCCGGGGCTCCCAGCCTGCCACCCCTACCCCGAGCATCCTCGTTCAGCCTTTCTGAGATGGGGCGAGCGGACCTGCAGGCACGACTCGGGCAGGGGGCTCGCCACGGGGCCTGGATCATCCCAGGAGAAGCTGATTCCCCACCCAGGGTTGGAGCTGTGCAAGCAGGGACCCAGGGGAAGAGTGAGGAGGGGTCGGTAAACTAGCTGGTAGGAGTCTATTACAGACCTCCTAACCAGGATCAAGAGCTCGACCAGGAGTTTGCCAGGGACTTGGCTCGTGGTGCATGACTGTCATGGGAGACTTCAACTACCCGGACATCTCGTGGGAAGAGTGCTCGGCCAAATCCGAGCAGTCGCAAAGCTTCCTCATGTGCATGGCTGAGCTGTATCTGACACAAGAAGTCTATGGACCGATGAGAGGCAAAGTGCTGCTCGACCTGGTACTGGCAACGGGGGATGACTTAATCTGCGACCTAATGATCGAAGGGAAGTTAGGTGATAGCAATCACGAGCTGATCACCTTCACCATCCGCCGCAAAGCTGGCAAGTCAGTCAGCAGTACAGAAGTCCTCGACTTCAGGAAAGCCGACTTTGACAAGCTCAGGAGGCTTGTCAGTGAGGTCCTAAGGGACCACGACCCCAAGGAGAGGGGAGTCCAGGACGAGTGGTTGCTCCTCAAGGGAGCGATCCTGGATGCACAAGCAAAGTCTATCCCGTCTTGGAGGAAAGGCAGCAAAAGGGCACAGCAGCCCCCTTGGCTCTGCAGGGAACTAGCGGACCTCCTAAGGCTAGAAAGAAAGGCCTACAAAGGATGGAGGACGGCATGCACCTCCAAGGAGGAATACTCTGCACTGGTCCAGACCTGCAGGGAGCGAACCAGGAAAGCCAAGGCTGCAACTGAACTCCAGCTAGCTACACCTATCAAGGAAAATAAAAAGTCCTTTTTTAGATATGTGAGGAGCCGGAGGAAAAGCAAGGGCAACATCGGACCCCTGCGGAACCAGATGGCAGATGGGACAATTGACAACCAATGCCCAGGAAAAAGCCAACTTGCTAAATGGGTACTTTGCATCATTTTTTCACCAGCCCCAAGGGACGGTCCTGCTCAGTACAGTACAGGATGGCCAGGGCGAGGGAGAATTGTTATCCCGCATCAATGCGGACCTCGTGAAGGAGCACCTCGAGAGGCTGGACATCTTCAAGTCAGCCGGCCCTGACGGGTTACAGCCCAGGGTACTCAAGGAGCTGGCGAGCATCATAGCCCAGCCCCTGGCACGGGTCTTCAAGAGCTCCTGGTGCTCTGGTGAAGTGCCCAAAGACTGGAAGAAGGCCAATCTGGTGCCTATCTTCAAGAAAGGGAGGAAAGTGGATCTGGCAAACTACAGGCCAATCAGCCTGACCTCTATTCTGGGCAAGGTCTTGGAAAAAATGATCAAAGAGGCCATTCTTGATAAACTGATTGATGGCAACATCCTGAGGGACAGCCAGCACGGGTTTGGTGCGGGTAGGTCTTGCCTGACCAATCTCATCTCCTTCTGCGACCAGGTGACCTATCACCTGGACAAGGGAGAAGAGATTGACGTCATATATCTTGATTTTAAAAAGCTTTCGATCTGGTATACCATGATCCTCTTATAGAAAAACTGTCTAACCGCAGCCTCGGCCTCACTACGATCTGCTGGCTGGGGAATTGGCTCCGTGGTCGGACCCAGAGGGTGGTGGCTGACGGAAGTCAATCGTCTTGGTGCCCTGTGACCAGTGGGGTCCCCCAAGGCTCTGTCCTTGGACCCATACTGCTCAACATCTTCATTAATGATGTGGACATTGGAGTCGGAAGCAGACTGGCCAAGTTCACTGACAACACCAAACTTTGGGGTAAAGCGTCCACACCCGAGGACAGGAGGGCGATCCAGGCTGACCGTGACAGGCTCAGCAAATGGGCGGATGAGAATCTGATGGCGTTCAACACTGAAAAATGCAAGGTGCTCCACCTTGGGAAGAAAAACCCACAGCATACTTATAGGTTCGACAGTGCTACGCTTGCTAGCACCATGGCCAAAAGGGACTTGGGGGTCATGATTGACCACAAGATGAATATGAGCCACCAATTTGATATTGCAGCTGTTAAAGTGAGCAAAACCCTTGCTTGCATCCGTAGATGTCTCTCAAGCAAATCCCGGGACGTCATGCTCCCCTTGTACTCGGCCTTAGTGAGGCTGCAGCTGGAGTACTGGATTCAGTTTTGGGCTCCATAATTCAAAAAGGATGTGGAGAAGCTAGAGAGGGTGCAGAGGAGAGCCACGCGCATGATCAGAGGTCAGGAAAACAGACCTTATGAAGAGAGGCTGCAAGCCATGGGACTCTTCAGCCTGGAAAAGCGCAGGCTCAGGGGGGATCAGATGGCTGCCTATAAGTACATCGGGGTGTGCATCAGGATCTGGGGGAACGTCTGTTCACCAGAGCACCCCAGGGGATGACAAAGTCAAACAGTCACAGACTCCTGCAAGATCGTTTCAGGCTGGACATAAGGAAAAACTTCTTTACTGTCCGAGCCCCCAAGACCTGGAACAGACTCCCCAGAGGTGGTGCAAGCACCTACTCTGGACTCCTTTAAGAGACATTTGGACATTTATCTTGCTGGGATCCTGTGACCCCAGTTGACTTCCTGCCCCTCAATGATCTCCCAAGGTCCCTTCCAGCCCGAATGTCTATGAATCTATGAATCTTGGTGTGTGTTTGGAGCCTACTGCAAGAGGGCCACGACCTTGGGTTGGAGCCTTGAGGTGCCACCACGGTGCATGCAATAGCCAGGATGGACTTCGAGGCCACCGAAGAGAAGACTGACCCCAGGTATCACCATGGCCTGAGCCAGGGACCCCCCCACTTCTGGCACACACAAGAAAGCCTTTCCCCAGGGCACACACTGGGGCCTTTCCCCTGGCCTGAGCGGTAAAGAGCAGGCTCCCTGTGCTGATCCTGGTCCTGTCATTTGGAAAGGGACTGGATGCTCCTGCAATGGGTCTACTTGCTAGACACACAGATGGAGACCCTTGGAGACCAGCCCTGGTTCGTCACCACCAGGAGGGCATCATCTCCTACCAAGATTCAGGACGGACTCGGGAGAAACTCCGCCAAGCCTAGGGTCAGGAAGGACCGAGTTAGGGAACTTCTGGAGGGGCTGGCCGTATTCAGATCAGCAGGTCCTGACGATCTCCACCCCAGGGTGTTGAGGGAATTAGCAGAGGTTATCACAGGGACCCTGGCACGGCTTTATGAGCACTCGTGGTGCTCTGGCCAGGTGCCGGACGACTGGAAGAGGGCCAACGTGGTCCCCGTCTTTAAAAAAGGGGAGAGGGAGGACCCGGGCAACTATAGGCCCATTAGTCTTACTTCAATCCCGGGGAAGCTCTTTAAGAAGATTATCAAGGAGCACATCTGTGATGGGCCAGCAGCGGGGATGATGCTCCAGGCTTAGGCAACCAACACGGGTTCATTAGGGGCAGGTCCTGTCAGACCAACCTGATTGCCTTCTACAATCAGGTCACAAAATCACTGGACGCAGGTGTCACAGTGGACGTAGTCTTTCTGGACTTCAGGAAGGCCTTTGACACTGTCTCTCACCCCATTCTCATCAAAAAGCTAGGTGACTGTGGCATTGATGCCTACATGGTCAGATGGATTGCAAATTGGCTGAGGGGTCGTACTCAGAGAGTGGTGGTGGATGGGTCTTATTCGACCTGGAGGGATGTGGGCAGTGGGGTCCCCCAGGGCTCGGTCCTCGGGCCTGCGCTGTTTAACATCTTCATCAGCGACTTGGACGAGGGGGTGAAGAGCAGCCTGTTTAAATTTGCAGATGACACCAAGATTTGGGGTGAGGTGGGCATGCTTGAACGGAAGGACAGATTACAGCAGGACCTGGACAGGTTACAGGGGTGGGCAAATGAAAATAGGATGGGTTTCAATGCTGACAAGTGCAGGGTGCTGCACTTGGGCAGTAGGAACCAGCTGTATACCTATAGCTTGGGGAAACTCCCTTCTCGAAAGCACGGTGGCATAACTCTAAGCCTGGTGCTTTTTTTCCCACTGGGAAAGCAAGTACCTATTTTAAGGGCCACACGCATACACACTAAAATGGTTCATATTAGTATGTTTGCCTAATAATTCATATCAGTATGTTTGCCTAATCATTAGTGCAGCACATGGACTGTTGTGAATGTATCTCCCATTGTGGTGGCATAATTCAGAGATTCTGAAGATTCCTTTCAAACACTGTCAGTGATTCCACATCTTCAGGGGGCAGCAGGGCAGGCCCTACGAGGAGAGGCTAAGGGACCTGAACCTGTTCAGACTCCACAAGAGAAGGCTCAGTGGGGATCTAGTGGCAGTTTACAAACTAGTCAGAGGGGACCAGCAGGCATTGGGGGAGTCCCTGTTCCCCCGAGCACTACCAGGAGTAACTAGAAATAACGGTCACAAGCTGGCAGAAGGTAGATTCAGATTAGACATCAGGAGGTGCTACTTCACTGTCAGGGCACCTAGAATCTGGAACCAACTTCCAAGAGAAGTGGTGCTGGCTCCTACCCTGGGGGGCTTTAAGAGGAGGCTAGACAATTACCTGGCTGGGGTCATTTGAGCCCAGTTTTCTCTCCTGCCCACAGCAGGGGGTCGGACTAGAAGGTCTACAAGGTCCCATCCAACCCTACATCTATGAATCTATGAATCCTCCAGAAGAGGTGCTCCCATGGCAGGCGAAGGCGGTTTGTGTCCCCTTACTCTGAAATTCGGCGTGCCCACATGCACCTCCACGTCTGGTGGGGGAATGATGCTATTGCCAAGGTGGTCCGACCTCATCCCATGCACTTCTCAGCTTCCGTGGAGCCGGTGTGCGGAGAAGAGCCCCGCGAGAGCTACGCGAGGGGAAAGCAAGCAAGAGGTGCTCCCATGGCAGGCGAAGGCGGTTTGTGTCCCCTTACTCTGAAATTCGGCGTGCCCACATGCACCTCCACGTCTGGTGGGGGAATGATGCTATTGCCAAGGTGGTCCGACCTCATCCCATGCACTTCTCAGCTTCCGTGGAGCCGGTGTGCGGAGAAGAGCCCCGCGAGAGCTACGCGAGGGGAAAGCAAGCTCCACAAAGCAAAGCGGGGAAGAGAACCAGAAATGGGCAATGTCTGAAAAGACCTTGTGCTGCTGTAAAGGCAGGAGCCAGCAGGTGGAAGCAAATGGCAAGGAACGGGACCGGAGGCTGGGACTCTGGGGCCTGACTTCCCCCCCGGGCTGGGGGCACAGCCCGTCTGCATCACTACCCTGAAGTCTGAGGGAGGTCGGCTGCCAGCAGCAGAGAGGGCGAAGGGAAGTGTGTCTTGGGGGCAGGGGCTGTTATCTGGCCCTGAATCCATCTGTCTTGGTCTCCCAAAGTTGCTGATGGCCCCGACCACTGGCTGCCTCCCGGCTCCCTGCTAGTTTGGACATGGTCCTTTCCCCATGGCACGGGAGGAGGGTCATGCTCCTGACACACTCCTCCTCCATGGGTCCTGGCTGCCGGGTGAAGGGGGACAGCAGTTGCCCAGGGTCCCTGCTAGTGTCTAATCACAGGTGCATGGGTGCCTGCGGCTATCAGGCAGCAAAGCACGGACCTGCAAGTCAGGCTGTGTGAGCCACCCCCTGGGTGGTACCAGGTCAAAGCCCGCCGTGAGAGCCAGGGCCATCCACTTGGATCCCATTGCCAGAGAGCCACCCACGCTGCCGCCCCACACCCACGTCAGTCCGAGGTCCCGGGGTGATGGATGTAGTGGGCCTGTGGGAAGAACAGCAGAGGGGCTCGTCCTCATGTTGCCCCAGGCTCCTGCTCCTTTACTGCAGCTTTTGGAGGGTGGCAGATGGGTAGAGCGGCCGGCATTAGAGCTGGCAGCAGTGCAATCAGATTGCGGCCACGCGATGAAACTGGAAACCCAAGAGGACAAATGACTGGGGGGTCGTGGCACTGGGCCCAATCTCGGGTGTGATGCCTGGCTCTGCCACAGACTCTCCCGCGTGACCTTGGGCAAGTCACTTAATCCTCCAACCCACCTTAAGCAGGTGGCTGCAGCGTGTCAGCGTGCTGTGGACCTGTGGGCTGATAAGTTGCTGCCGGACCTAACTGGGGAGGCCCAGGTGCCTCTCGGGCCCTGGAAGCTGAGGCCGCATGCACTTCTGACACCCTGAAATTAGACACTTGCATCAAAACAGGTGTGGGATCGTGGTGTGCACCGGCCCTGCAGACAGACGCGTGCAGGGCTGCACTAAGGACCCCGAAGCATCCCCGTGCTCCAGACCCCTGGCTTCTTGCCGTGGGTGCACACTACTATCCTGCGCCTATTTTGATGCAAATCGAACCTCAGGCTACAGAGCCCCGTTGTCTGTCCTCGACTGCGCTTTGATAAACTATCTTGCTTTCCAGTCAGCAGGACCGAGTCTTTCCAGCCCCCTCTTCACCTCTCTTGCTGCCAAATCCGGGATGTCGGCAGGTCAAGAACCTCTCGAACCCAGCGTGTCTTCACCTGTGTTCGATTAGCCAAGTCCTTCCCTCTCCAACCCGCAGCACAGCTGCTGGGCCCCAGTGGCAATGCTCCCTGCCAGCCCGAGACGTCCACCCGCCTGGTTCGTGAGCGGACAGCGTCCAGCTGTTTGGCTGCAGCAGCTGCAGAGGCTTTCTCCCTCCCAGCCTCCGCCCTCTGCCCCGTGCGGCACAGGACGCGGGGCACAACGGACGTGTGGTCTGACCCAGCCATCCTGAGGTCAGGTGGGACGGGTGGTTCGAGTTAGAGCTGTGTGTCCCTCCTGGATGCTGGGGACAGGCTTGTCGTCCTCACTCAGCCGAGTTCGTCTCCAGTTTCAACCATCGGTACCACAAATCCTTAAGGTGTTGCACCACTTCCCCGAGGCCGAGAGTTGGGGTCAAATTGCTCTGCTCAGAACTGCTGCCTGGAGCCCTCTTCTGTGACGTGCGCCGTGCACGGTGGGCTATTTCAGGGTGTCAGAAGTGCATGCGGCCTCAGCTTCCAGGGCCCGAGAGGCACCTGGGCCTCCCCAGTTAGGTCCGGCAGCAACTTACCAGCCCAAAGGTCCAGAGCCTGCTGACACGCTGCAGCCACCTGCTTAAGGTGGGTTGGAGGATTAAGTGACTTGCCCAAGGTCACACAGGAGAGTCGGTGGCAGAGCCAGGAATCACACCGGCTCTCCCGAGATTGGGCCCAGCGCCACGACCCCCCCCAGCCATTTGTCCTCTTGGGTTTCCAGTTTCATCGCGTGGCCGCAATCTGATTGCACTGCTGCCAGCTCTAGTGCCGGCCGCTCTACCCATCTGCCACCCTCCAAAAGCTGCAGTAAAGGAGCAGGAGCCTGGGGCAACATGAGGACGAGCCCCTCTGCTGTTCTTCCCACAGGCCCACTACATCCATCACTGCTCAAGCGCCTCCAGAAAAGCCTCCGGCTCATCATGCAGCCCCAAGTTTGTCAGCACCCTGCTGCATCCATCAGGGTCTGGGACGCTTATCTCCCCGATTGAGGAGCGGGAGCTGGGAGCTCCCTCCTGGCAGGGGCTGGGGCAGGGGCGGATGAAAACATGGGCTCAGGGGCAGCAGGGGCAACACGGCCCAGACAGGCATCCTGGCCGTGGGCAACCAGGGCAGGCAGCGTGCACCTCTTCCCCTCCGGCCAAGCCCAGGCCAGGGGTGGGTGTGGAGCTGCCTTTCCTATCGCCTGCCTCTGCCATCTGGGTACAGGGAAGAGACTCTAGACCAGGGGCCAGTCCTGAATTCAGCCTCAGCTACTAAACCAAGCTCTGATGCTTCAGAGTGACCCAGCCCATAAGAGGCCAAGCCGGGAGGGTGCAGAGGTGGGTGGCCGAATGGGACGCTCCTTCCTGTCCCCTGCAGCGAGCAGCTGCTGTCCTGAAGCATGAGACTGAGTCTATCAAGAGAGACTGAAACAGCCCCTTGCCCCATCCAGCCGTGGTTCATCTCTAGGGCTGGGTCCATCCCCTGGGGCCAAACTCCCATTGCAGCAAATGCAGGATGGGCCCCAGGGCCATGCCAAATGTACAGATCGACGTAGGGAAGTACCTGTGCTGAGAGGGTGCTGTGAGGCACTCATTTTTTTCCCTGCTTTCTGCCCAGAGTCTGTGCCCAGGTGAGAGGAGCCTAATGCCCTTTGGCTATCAAACAGAGGTGGCTTCAATGTAGCTGTGAACGGGATGGAGGGACCTGGATGAAATGTGAGGAAACACATTGCCTTCAGGGCACAGGACAGAGCATGGAAAATTCAAGGGCAAAACAATGAAATAGTTGACCGGCGTGGGAATGGTTGGGCTGGACCGCAGGCCGCTCGTTGTCGAATCCTAGACCGGTTAGGGCCCTCCGAAGCTCACATCCAGTCCAAGTCCTGCTCAGGGCAGGATCATCCCTATCCAAACCAGCCCGGACACGTCCTTGTCTATCCTGTTCCTAAAGCTGCACCCTCAACGCCGGCACACAGCTACAAGGCCCATTGCACAAAGGCACCAAGAGCTCCCGAACATGCCCCAGGTAAGCAGCGGGGTGAAGGCTGGCCATGTCCTGCTTTTGCAAGGGCTGTTAAAGTGCACTCTAGAGATCCAGGGAGGAAGGCGAACCCCGCCAAGTCTGTACGAATTTGACCGAGGGGTAAAATCCCTTCCAGCCCCCAGTGCAGCAGCATCTTACCCTGAGCAGAGGGGCAAGACCCTCTCGCCAGAAACCTCTGGGTTTAAGTGCCGGTGGGAGCACTGGCACAGCCCAGTCCCCATCCCCAGCCTGGGCTGCAGCCAGCACCCAGCACTGCTGTGGAAGACCTGTAAGCACGCAGGATAAATGTAAAAAAAATCCAGAAGATGGATGTGCAAAGCAACAGCAAGGTTTTCCCCAGTGCAACAAAAGTTAATTAGCTAACGTGCCACGTGCTTCCTCTCGGCTTCACGCGCCTAATCACCGAGCAGAGGACGGTCATAACCGAAAACTTGTCAAACATCTCTCCCAACTCTACAGTTGACCAAATAAAAGCTATCACCAAAAAACCCCCCCTTCACCTCAGTTTTAAAATAATCGGACCCATTTCCCTGCAGAGGAGAGAGTCCAGAGATGGATTAGAAGCGTCTACATGGCGAAGGGCTTTGCTCTCCCGGGTCTCACTCGATGTCACGGTACCTCCCTTGAAGTCTTGCCTCTGCCGGGACTCACCCAGGTGGGTGACCGGGCTCGCCACGGGGCAAACCCTGCATGCATCTTTGCAGAGAAGAGGGATTAAATGTCTTGAGGCAGCTGGAGGGGGTTGAATTGCTTTCTGGGGTAGAAGAGGTCAAGGGGCCTAGGGCATCTTCAGTGTGAATTAGTAGGCGTGACTTTGTGTCTCAGGGTTAGGTGGATAGGCAAATCTCCACCTTAGGAGGCCGAGGCGGGTGGTGGTGTAGTGATCCTGCCTGGACCAGGGGGTTGGACTAGCCGGGACCTCTGCCAGCCCTGTTTGCACCTGTGTTTGAAGGAGCACCCGGGGCAGAACCAGACAGGTGACTGGGGTGGGTTAGGAATAGCAGATGCCCTGATGAGACTTGGATGAGATGACGCCTGTGGAGCAGGCGATCATTGCCCAAGGATGGAATAAACCTCCTGGTCTTATGTCCCCAGGTTTGAGCCTTTACTCGGCGTCCTCCATCTCTGCAGAGGGCACAGGAGCCGCTCCGGTAGCCCTCTTTGCTGCCTTGTATCTCCGAGGTCAGCAGCATCCAGGGCTCTTTCCCCACCCTGCTTCCGGGCTGCCTCTTGCTCAAAGCCATTTCCTGGTCAGTGAGGAAACTCAGGAAAGTCCTCACGGCTGAGGACATCGCGCCAGGGAGGGGAGATGGGGCCAGCCCCAGGTTGCAAAAAAGAGAGCAGCGATGTCTCCACCCTGTGCAGCAAGCGTGTTTGCATGCCACGGAGAAAGCAGAAGTCGAGGAGTGTTGAGTAACCAGGGGCTTCAGGGCTCAGGCCTGTTACTTGCTAGCCCGGATTCATGGTCGGAGGTGCCTGTCGGGATTCGGACGCCGCTCCAGAGAGCCGGGCCCGGAGACCTTTCCGCCCCTCGGCAGGGCTTTCTGGTCCGGGAGATGCTCGTATTGGTCCAGCCGGAGCCTCCAGCGCCTTGGGGAGAGGGGGCACCCACGGCCCAGCCGTCCTGAGCTGCAGTGATCGCGGCGGTCATGGCTCGTGTTGCTGGAGGTTGGAGGCGTTTCATAGATGCAATTAATATTCCATGTAGTGTAGTTAATTGTCTTTTCCCCAGGGAGCTGCTTCGTAAGCAAAGGCAATAGACTGCACACACGCACACCCCACACGTGTGTACCCCCCCCCCCCACAGAGTCCAAAGAACCAAGTGGGAACCTAA